>NC_034187.2:4149200-4330403 GCF_002021735.2 Oncorhynchus kisutch
TGACGGCTCTGGCGGCTCCTGGCTGGCTGGCGGCTCCTGGCGGCTTCTGGCTGATTGGCGGCTCTGGCGGCTCCTGGCTGACTGGCGGATCTGGCGGCCCAGGACAGACTGGCGGCTCTCGCGGCTCAGGACAGACGGGAGACTCCGGCAGCGCCGGACAGGCGGGAGACTCCAGCAGCTCCGGAGTGAAGGGCGATTCTGGCATCGCCTGGCTGGCTGACGGCTCTGGCGGCTCCTGGCTGGCTGGCGGATCCTGGCTGGCTGACGGCTCTGGAGGCTCCTGGCTGGCTGACGGCTCTGGCGGCTCCTGGCTGGCTGACGGCTCTGGCGGCTCCTGGCTGGCTGACTGCTCTGGCGGCTTCTGGCTGATTGGCGGCTCTGGCGGCTCCTGGCTGACTGGCGGCTCTGGCGGCCCAGGACAGACTGGCGGCTCTCGCGGCTCAGGACAGACGGGAGACTCCGGCAGCGCTGGACAGGCGGGAGACTCCAGCAGCTCCGGAGTGAAGGACGATTCTGGCATCGCCTGGCTGGCTGACGACTCTGGCGGCTCCTGGCTGGCTGGCGGCTCCTGGCTGGCTGACGGCTATGGAGGCTCCTGGCTGGCTGACGGCTCTGGCGGCTCCTGGCTGGCTGACGGCTCTGGCAGCTCCTGGCTGGCTGACGGCTCTGGCGGCTTCTGGCTGATTGGCGGCTCTGGCGGCTCCTGGCTGACTGGCGGCTCTGGCGGCCCAGGACAGACTGGCGGCTCTCGTGGCTCAGGACAGACGGGAGACTCTGGCGGCTCAGGACAGACGGGAGACTCTGGCGGCTCAGGACAGACGGGAGACTCTGGCGGCTCAGGACAGACGGGAGACTCTGGCAGCTCAGGACAGACGGGAGACTCTGGCGGCTCAGGACAGACGGGAGACTCTGAAAGCGCTGGGCAGGAGGAAGGCTCTGGCAGCGCTGGACAGGCGGGAACACCTGTAGGCAGAAGACGGAGAGACAGCCTGGTGCGGGGGGCTGCCACCGGAGGGCTGGTGCGTGGAGGTGGCACTGCATCGAGCCTGCCCAACCTTACCTGGTTGAATGCTCCAGAGCCGGCTTCATGGCAGCTGGCTCCATGCCCACTCTAGCCTGGCCGATACGAGGAGCTGGAATGCACACACACTGGGGAAACTGTGCGCTCCACCGCATAACACGGTGCCTGCCTGGTCCCTCTCTCCCTCCGGTAAGCACGGGAAGTTGGCGTAGGTCTCCTACCTGGAGAAAGAGAGGGGGCTTCTATTTGGGTGTCGTAGACAGGAACTCTCACAGGTAGCACCTGAGGAGATGCTGTTGGTCGGCGGGGACTGGAACTGTACAATGGATTTTACGAAGGAAAGAAATGGAGAGGAGCTTCAGTGGGGTTGTTAAGGGACATCATTAATCAGTTTGACCTAGTGGATATTTGGAGAACTAGACATCCAAACACAAGACAGAGTACATGGGTGAAGGTCTTTGGGGCTAGGGTGAGTGCAATCTGACTTGATTGTTTTTACAGGAATCAGAGCAGTAGGCTGTGGGTGCTACCATTCTCCCTGGGGATTTTTCAGATCACCACATAACCATGGCCCGGCTGTCTATTTCACCAGGGCCTCGGCAGGCATCCTATTGTAAGTTTAATGTAAAGCTCTTACAAGATGCCACTTTTTGCTCGGGTTTCCAGACTTTTTTGGGAAAGGTGGGGGCAGCGAAGAGAGGAGTTTGAGTCTCTGAGTCAATGGTGGGATGTGGGAAAAGTCCAAATTGGGCTTTCCTGTCAACACTATACAGCTCTCTCATCATTGAGGGGAACTTGAGTGTAGTTTCAGTGAGGTGGAGGTAGAGCTGGTGGGGCAAGGCAATGTAGGCCTCCAGGCTAATTTCGCTGAATTACATAGGGACCTGGGCAGTTTTTTCCAGGTTAAAGCACTTGTAAGAGCTAGGTTCTCAATGCGCCCAGGTCCTTCTTTGTTTTGGAAAGACAGAGTGGTGACGCCAAGGGTATGCATTATCTACGGCTGTCGGATGGGTGGGTGACCTCTGTGCTGGATATGCAGGAGTTTTATACTGAGTTGTATAGACCAGAATTGTGTGATCCTATGTGTCCTCAGGTTTTGTTTTGCAGAACTCCCTCAGCTCTCTCTGGCACAGGGATGAAATGGACATTCCCCTGTTGTCCCATGTACTGGCAGAGGCCATAACCCAGATGTCACCCGGCCGTGCACCGGGGGGGGGGGTCGATGAACTCCCTGTCCCTTTGCGTGAGTGCGTCAGCGTAGGAGACTCTACTTTGTGTGAACTTAAGAACTGGAGCCTTGTGGAATTACTCGGACTACAAGATATTTGCCAAGGTCCTCGCTAACAGACTGAAGTCTCATCTAGACTCTATAGTACACAAGGCCCAAACATATTGTGTACCGGGATGCTCAATCCTGGAGAACTTGTTCTTAATCAGGGACTTGTTGGACCTGTTGAGAGTTTCTAATGTGAACTTTGGACGGGTCTCTTCAGACCAAGAGAAGGCTTATGATAGAGTTTTTTAAATGTCACCTTTATTTAACCATGTAGGCTAGTTGAGAACAAGTTCTCATTTGCAACTGTGACCTGGCCAAGATAAAGCAAAGCAGTTTGACACATACAACAACACAGAGTTATACATGGAGTAAACAAACATACAGTCAATAATACAGTATGAACAAACATACAGTCACATGGGATAAACAAACATACAGTCACATGGGATAAACAAACATACAGTCAATAATACAGTAGAACAAAAGAAAACAAAAAAGTGGACCATGAGTTTCTGTTTAATGGGATGTCTGTGTGTTTGGGTTTGGGGAGTTTTTTTCATGTATGGTCATGGTGGGAGGGTGGCTCAGTTGAGATCGATTCAGTCGGCCACCCTGCGGAGGCGACTGATGGCAGCGGGTTTACAAAGTGTTTGGGTTTGGGGAAAGGTTTTTGGCCTGTGTGAAGATGTTGATTGCTGGGGCATCATGTATGGTCAAGGTGGGAGGGTGGCTCAGTAGGGTGAGACGGGTGTGGGAGGAGCCTATCTTCCACAACCCAGAAATCCCTTTTGAGATCGGTTCAGTCGGCCACCCTTCAGCCGACTGATGGCAGAGCGGGTTTACAAAGGCTGGGTTGTAGAGCCTGCGGTTGACGGGGGAGGAGGGGTTGAAAAACCCCGGAAGTCCTAGCACAACAAACCGGACTAACATCTCTTAGGCTGATGGAGAGATTCCTGGGGGAGGTCCAGGAGGCACTGTCTGAGCCGGTAAGTGGGATGTTTGACTGGCCAAAGGGGGAGGGGCCACCAATGTTTCGCCACTGCAGGTGACGGCAAGGGCCTGTTGGACTTGGTAGATTTGAGGACTTTTGGACCCTCCCGAGCCTGAGGGAGTTTGAGGGGGTAAGAGGTAAAGCCCTCTCAACCTCTGCGTTAAGGTGAGGAACATTAGGAGCCTGACAGTAGTATGGTGAGTTTAAGATGGAGGTGGTTCTTCAAACTCCCAGTATCAAAGAGGTCAGGGGACCTCCAGTGGATGGTTCTACATGGAGCCCTGGCCACTAACAGCTGGTTGGCACGGGTCGAGCTGGGAATCGGACAAGGGTGTCCTTTCAGTGTCACGAGTGAAACTGGGCATCATGTGTTTCCTGTATAAATAGTGAAACTGTCCATCATGTGTTTTTTCTGTCAGGTAACTGCCAATAACGTCTGTGTGAGATGTTGTGCGTGGAGTTTACTGTTAATTTTTATTTAATCTTTATTTAACTTGGCAAGTCAATTTACAATGACAGGCCTACACCAGCCAAACCCGGACGATGCCGAGTCAATTGTGCGCCGCCCCTATGGGACTCCCAATCACGGCCGTGTTGTGATACAGCCTGGATTCGAACCAGGGTATCTGTAGTGACGCCTCGAGATGCAGTGCCTTAAACCGTTGCGCCTCTCGGGAGCCCAGGTACAGGTATTCGAGGGCGTTATTGGCATGGGAAACACATGTTAACATTGCCAAAGCAAGTGAAGTAGATATATTTTTTTAAATGAACAGTTAACATTAACACTCACAGAAGTTCCAAAATTATAGACGTTTAAAATGTCATATTATATCTATATACAGGGTTGTAACGATGTGCAAATAGTTAAATGACAAAAGGTAAAATAAATTAACATAAATATGGGTTGTATTTACAATGCTGTTGTCAACAAAACTTGTCGCTCTCTCGCTCCCATTCTCTCTCTCTCTCCCCTTCTCTCTCTCTCTCTCTCTCCCCCTTCTCTCTCTCTCCCCTTCTCTCTCTCTCTCCCCTTCTCTCTCTCTCCCCTTCTCTCTCTCTCTCCCCTCCTCTCTCTCTCCCCTTCTCTCTCTCTCCCCTTCTCTCTCTCTCTCTCCCCTTCTCTCTCTCTCCACTTCTCTCTCCCCTTCTCTCTCTCTCCACTTCTCTCTCTCCCCTTCTCTCTCTCCCCTTCTCTCTCTCTCTCCCCTTCTCTCTGTCCACTTCTCTCTCTCCCCTTCTCTCTCTCCCCTTCTCTCTCTCCCCTTCTCTCTCTCTCTCTCCCCTTCTCTCTCTCTCCCCTTCTCTCTCTCCACTTCTCTCTTTCCCCTTCTCTCTCTCCCCTTCTCTCTCTCTCTCCCCTTCTCTCTCCCTCCCCTTCTCTCTCTCTCCCCTTCTCTCTCTCTCCCCCCTTCTCTCTCTCTCTCTCCCCTTCTCTCTCTCTCCCCTTCTCTCTCTCTCTCCCCTTCTCTCTCTCCCCTTCTCTTTCTCCCCTTCTCTCTCTCTCCCCTTCTCTTTCTCCCCTTCTCTCTCTCTCCCCTTCTCTCTCTCTCTCCCCTTCTCTCTCTCTCCCCTTCTCTCTCTCTCCCCTTCGCTCTCTCTCTCCCCTTCGCTCTCTCTCTCTCTCCCCTTCTCTCTCTCCCCTTCTCTCTCCACTTCTCTCTCTCTCCCCTTCTCTCTCTCCCCTTCTCTCTCTCTCTCTCTCTCTCTCTCTCCCCTTCTCTCTCTCCCCTTCGCTCTCCTTCTCCCCTTCTCTCTCTCTCTCTCTCCCCTTCGCTCTCTCTCTCCCCTTCTCTCTCTCTCTCCCCCTTCTCTCTCTCTCTCCCCTTCTCTCTCTCTCCCCTTCTCTCTCTCCCCTTCTCTCTCTCTCCCCTTCTCTCTCTCCCTTCTCTCTCTCTCCCCTTCTCTCTCTCTCTCCCCTTCTCTCGCTCCCCTTCTCTCGCTCCCCTTCTCTCTCTCCCCTTCTCTCTCTCCCCTTCTCTCTCTCTCTCAAATCCAGACACACTGTGGACACGGACATTTAAATGTATGTGTAGATTCATGAAGTGTTGGGAATTCCATGATCAGATCTCTATGATCAGAACACTAAAGCTGCATGAACTGTCAAGTCTAGACAGGGCCTTAGTGTTCGCTGACAACCACCTGACATCTCATCTCATCTGAACTGACTGGAGAGGAGGAACAGGAAGTGACCTCATCAGTGACATAATGACAAAATGCAGTGTGGCATCAGACAGCTGTACTGAGACAGTGAATGAGAGAAGGTTTTTGTAGCGTAGGCAGGGGAATCTGCAACACTGTGCATAACTAGCAGCACAGAAATACACTGCACTGTGTTGGGGTCGTCTCAAGTTGAACATGTTCAGAGAGGCATTCTTTGGGCCACCTCCACCCAAATCCCCACTCAAATTAAAATGCTTTTCATATGAACTCTCAATGGTTTGAGAATTAAAATTCAAATATCCAATGAGTTTCAGTGCTGTTTCTCCTTGTGGTTTCTGGTACCACAGCATTAGTGTGTAGTCTGTTTTCTGATGTTGGCAGAAGAGTTGAACATTCTCTCCAGGTCTGCTGAAGACTGCAGAGGGAGTCTGGTGAACCTCAACACTGAGACAGAGACCTGGAGAGAGATGGAGAGAAGACATTCACTAGCAGAGGCAAACATAAAGGATGAATATACATCATACCATATTATGAATCTAAAACAAATGTTAATTTCCTAGATTACTACCTGTGAGCCAAAAGAGTGTGTAGATGATGAGAGTTTTGTACATGTTGACTGTCAGAGATGATCATCAACAACCAACTAATCTGAATCAACCAACAAACCATCTCAACTGTCAGGAGAGGAGGGGGAACAGGAAGTGACATCATCAGAGATGATCATCAACAACCAACTAATCTGAATCAACCAACAAACCATCTCAACTGGCAGGAGAGGAGGAGGAACAGGAAGTGACATCATCAGAGATGATTATCTACAACCAACTAATCTGAATCAACCAACAAACCATCTCAACTGTCAGGAGAGGAGGGGGAACAGGAAGTGACATCATCAGAGATGATCATCAACAACCAACTAATCTGAATCAACCAACAAACCATCTCAACTGGCAGGAGAGGAGGAGGAACAGGAAGTGACATCATCAGAGATGATTATCTACAACCAACTATTCTGAATCAACCAACAAACCATCTCAACTGGCAGGAGAGGAGGAGGAACAGGAAGTGACATCATCAGAGATGATTATCTACAACCAACTAATCTGAATCAACCAACAAACCATCTCAACTGGCAGGAGAGGAGGAGGAACAGGAAGTGACATCATCAGAGATGATTATCAACAACCAACAGATTAGTTGGTTGTTAAATTGGCACAATCAAATTCAGACCTAAAATACAGGTGCGAGGAAGATCTTTCATTTTATTTTATAATCTACTGAGATGTTTTTTGTTGTGTAGACGGGGGGTTCTGCAACATGGCGCATAACTAGCATCACATAAATACACTGCACTGTGTTGGGGTCTACTTTTAAGTTGAAAACGTTCAGAGTGGCATTCTTCACAAAGTACAGATCACACCTCCAACATAGTAAGTTTATGATTTTATTGAAAGGGAATTGGGGGGAGGGTGGATGAGGTAGTTTGGTGATGCGGGGAGCATAATGCTCAGTAGGTAGGGGTGTTGTTGTCCGTAGGACATTGAAGAATGAGTGCTCTTGGTGAAGGGACATGGTTGTCTGTAGGTGCTGGAGGAGAGGTTTGCTCTTGAAGTTGGAGTCGTAAAGGAGTGATTGGAACTCTAGGTGTTTGGGGGAGGTGTCCTGTTCGGAGCAGGTGGCTTGTGCAGTGCAAACCACAAAAAGTCAGGACTGAAGGATAATTGTTCAAGTACAGAGGGTATTGTGGGCTCAGAGGAGATCTTGTGGGTTGGATTGGATGTGGCTGTGGTAGGCTTGGGAGGACCAGTGGCCTAGAAGTTGAACTGTGTGGTCTGGCTGCCCTTGGTGAGAAGCAGAGGTGGCAGGCACTGATCTGGAAGGAGTGTCCGGAGAAGTGATAGGTCGAAAAACGGACTTGGAGATGAGATGGAACAAATGGTGGGAGGTGACATTGATGGTTTCTGTGATGAAGAGGGGGTTGTGAGGAATGACTGGAGGTGGATGAGGAAGGTTAGAAGTTCATAAGGGCTGAGGACGGAAGGGAGGTGGAACAGGAAGACGGTGGTGGTTTTGACAGGCTGATCTGTCTTGCTTCTTTTGAGGCTGAAGATGAGGAAGTCTTGAGATTGAAAGGTGAGGTCTGAGATGCAGGGGTGATGGGCAGGATGGAAGAAGTTGGAAGCGGAGAGAAATATGGGTATGGATGCAGGAGGTGAGAAGGAACATGGATTCAAGGACATCATCGACTGAAAGGGAGAGATATCTGGATCTGGAGAGCAAGACTGAGGAGGATAGTTCATTGGGCGATCAGGTGGAGGAGGGAAGGGTTCAGGTTAAGATGGCTTCCGAAAATGGAGTCGGAGTCTGGAGCCAAGGTCCTGAATTTCTGGAAAAATTGTGGTGTCCGGGATTTCTGTACAGTTGTGGTGAATGTGAGTGGATAATGAACTGATGTTTGACAGAAATCCAGGTGAGTCTGTGAAGGAATGGCATGATGAAGAGGGAGTGGACTACGTCAAGATTGTCTGTGTGGATGAGTACACTTGGTTTCTCCACAGGGAGGAACGGTATAGTTGGTTGAGTGTATTTGTATTCGGAGAACCATCTGTATTAGGAGAGCCATCTGCAGTAGGACAACCATCTGTAGTAGGACAACCATCTGCAGTAGGAGAACCATCTGCAGCAGGAGAACCATCTGCAGTAGGAGAACAATATTTAGTTGGAGAACCATCTGCATCAGGAAAACGCTTGGGGGCCTGGTGGATCAGGGGGCCAGGCTGGGCCCGGATGGGGGTTCTGGCGTGGCGTGAAGAGGAAGGATCTGGAGCGTGGCTGGAACAGCGGGTGCTGTGGTGGGAAAAGTTGCAGAGGGTACACAGAATAGCTGGGTGGTTGGCGGTGATCCTGCAATATAGCCTTCTTTTTGGGGGCCCTAAGCGAGATTTGGTTGGGGAGCCCCCCACACCTCGCGGGCAAAACATTTTAGTGCCCCCCTCTTGACAACAGAGAGAAAAATTAAAGTTTGAAAGTTAATTTCTTGCATTTCTACACATTTTGCCAAGACGTTAATCCCCTGGGCGCATGTCCTGCGTTCCCAGGCGGTATTTAGATAGCTGACTAGACTAATTTTCCAATCAAACAATTATTAGCTGACCTCGCTAATTGAGTGACCAAAGAGAAGAACTGCTGTTGCACAATCATATTTAGAAATTGCACCTTTTGTATTCTACCTTGCAACAGTAAGTTGAGACCTTGATTTATTGGGGCCCGAAGTGCAAAATAGTGTCCCCCTTTACGTCACAATGGGATTCAATAAACTATTAGCATCCGTTGCTATATAAACAGTGTGATGACCTAATGATTAGAATTTGAGATCATTACAGCCTAATTTCTTCTTTTCATCAACAATTTTGCTGTTAATTTTACTCCATTCATATGTAAATCAGTTGATTCATACACTGGTTTATCTGGCTGTCATGTCTTTATTTCAACCTGTCCTGATCTACACTGAAAGAATATAATTTCAGTAGTTCTGTTATGCAAATGTAAAAAAAAATGTTTTTATCTTGCATAGCTCATTTAGTACCCTCTTGTGGTTGAATATATACACATCTATTGTTGGTCCTAGGATACAACAATGAATAACGTGGAACAAATAAATACCATCAAAGGACACCTTAGAACAATGAACATCTTATGAAACTGATTGTTTTTGGTACAGATGTCATTTATTTTCAGATTATTTTCTTGATGCTGAAGTACTTTATTCTGGTGTGTGGAATAAAGATGTACGTGTGGTTGGGAGGTTCAGCCTGTTGTTCTCAACAGGCAGTCTCAGAAGGGAAGAGTCCAGCCACTGCTGCTCTCTTTGTTCTGAGTGTTTGCATTGCTAGTGTTTTTTTCGACATGCAACTTTTTAGGGAAGATAGGAACCAATATACACAGACAGTTAGGGAAGCAAAGGCTAGCTTTTTCAAATAGAAATGTGCAACCTGTTGCAAAACTCCCCAAAATTCTGGGACACTGTAAAGTCCATGGAGAATAAGAGCACCTCCTCCCAGCTGCCCACTGCACTGAGGTTCGGAAACACTGTCACCACCGACAAATCCACGATAATTGAGAATTTCTATAATAATTTTTACGGCTGGCCATGCTTTCCACCTGGCTACCCCTACCCTGGTCAACAGCTCTGCACCCCCCACAGCAACTGGCCCAAGCCTTCCCATTTCTCCTTCACCCAAATCCAGATAGCTGATGTTTTGAAAGAGCTGCAAAATATGGACCACTTCAAATCAGCTGGGCTAGACAATCTTGACTCTCTCTTTCTAAAATTATCCGCCGCAATTGTTGCAACCCCTATTACTGTTCAACCTCTCTTTCGTATCGTCTGAGATCCCCAAAGATTGGAAAGCCTCCGCGGTCAACCCCCTCTTCAAAGGGGGAGACACTCTAGACCCAAACTGTTACAGACCTATATCTATCCTACCCTGCCTTTCTAAGGTCTTCGAAAGCCAAGTTAACAAACAGATCACCGACCATTTCGAATCCCACCGTACCTTCTCCGCTATGCAATCTGGTTTCCGAGCTGATCATGGGTGGGAAGAAAGGAATGTATGTATGTGCCGAAAGAAAACAAAGAGGACCAGTTCACGTGCACCAAAACAGACCTCAATTTTTTTCTCCCTGGATTGATTGTGCTCGGGGTTTTCGCATGCCGAATCAGTTCTGTTATACTCACAGACATTATTTTAACAGTTTTAGAAACTTGAGAGTGTTCTGTATCCATGCATATCCTAGCTTCTGGGCCTGAGTAACAGGCAGTTTACTTTGGGCAAAATACTTCCCCCTACCCCAGAGAGGTTAATAACACCGCCCTTATCAATCAAAATATTACAGGCTGAGGCGTATCACGTTTATTTACTTAGCCTACCACAGATGAGAAGCATTTCCCCCCCGCGCTTTTTATGGAAATCCAAAGGAGACAAACCTAACGACCCCAGTGGCTTTCCAATTCCATAGTCCCCCTACACACACCACGGCACACTCTATCTATTATATAGGGACATCAAACTAAAACTGAGGGGGCAACTGACTGGGCTGAGAAGCCCCACTTTGCCTCCTTGTGGAACCGGGTACGGTTCGAGAGCAAGGACAACAGAGAAGACAAAGTAAAGGAGGGAGCAGGCACACAGAGACACCGGTCAGCAGGGGGAGACATAGCTATACAGGCCAGCAGAAGGAGACATAGAGACATGTCAGCAGGGGGAGACAGAGACACAGGCCAGGAGGGGGAGACATAGACACAGGCCAGCCAGGGGGCGACATAGACACAGGCCAGCCAGGGGGAGATAGAGACACAGGCCAGCAGGGGGAGACATAGAGACACAGGCCAGCAGGGGGGGATAGAGACACAGGCCAGCAGGGGGGGACAGAGACACAGGCCAGCAGGGGGAGACAGAGACACAGGCCAGAAGGGGGAGACAAAGACACAGGCCAACTGGGGGAGCTGTGGAGTTGTTATTTGGTAACAGCTGGGCCAGCAGGGGGAGTAGACACGGCAGCTCTGCTATCTGGAGACCCGATATGGGAATGTAGAGCAATATGACGTCGGGCATTCGACACTGGCAGTGGTGGACCTGCTGGCGGGGCTCTCTTGGCTGAGGGAGCTGGTGTAAAATTAAAACAGCATGGCTTTGGTATCCCCCAGACAAAAAAGGGTTGACCAGTCATGGAGGAACCGTTAATAATCGATCAAATTGAAGACGGGTCTATCTGTGTTCAATACAGGAAGACAACAACCCAACGCTACTTTTCAAGTCTTGTGCAACTCTCAACAGTGTTACACTTTTTCAAGATGGCCGTACTTCTTAATTTCACAAAGGAATAACGTCAACCATTTTCCAAAGACTGGTGACATCCAGTGGAAACAGTAGGAACTGCAAACAAGTTCCTTATAAATATAGTTCCCCAATGAATTTTTTTTTTCTGAATGGTTAGTCCTCGGGGTTTTGCCTGCTACATAAGTTCTGTTGTACTCACAAACATGATTCAAACTGTTTTAGAAACTTCAGAGTGTTTTCTATCCAAATATACTAATAATATGCATATCTTATATTCTTATATATATTCCTATATTCTGCATGAGTAGCAGGAAGTTGAAATTGGGCATGCTATTTATCCAAAAGTGAAAATGCTGCCCCCTATACCTTAAGAAGTTAAAGGCTGACCACCGTCCAATCTGTGATGGTCGCCAGGCGAGACTGGGGATGTAAAGCGCCGGCGAGAGGATATGGTGCAGCGGGCTGGTGAATGACCTCTCAACCTCTCAATGCTGGTAGTCGCTTGGGAGATTAAGGGGATCATGGGGCTGACAGAAGATCGAGATGGTCTAGCTGGCGGGGTGGATCTTGTGGCCACTCCTCAGGCATGACCAGGGATGCGGGGAGTTGGCCTGGTGGATCATGGCGATCTCGTAGGCTCACAGTTTTCCGTCAAGTTGACGGGGGTGTAGATCTTGCCTTGGGTTCCGTTCAGTGGGGAAGCCAATGGATGTTTGGAACCGCTGCCTCAGTCTGGCCGAACGGTTCAATGGGGTATCCAAGAACAGTTATTTTTAGCACAGAGCGTCCAATTGGATGATTCTTATATTTTCCTGGTGGGAAACTCGGGACTCATCTTTCCGAGTTTCAAGTTGTCTGAACCTGGCAAGATTTCACGTGACAGGATTTAGGGGCTCCCGACTGGCGCAGCGGTCTAAGGCACTGCATCTCAGTGCTAGTGGTGTCACTACAGACCCTGGTTTGATCCCGAGCTGTATCACAACTTGCCGTGATCGGGCGGCACACAATTGGATTAGGGGGGGGGGGTTTGGCTGGGGTAAAATACGAATTTGTTCTTAACTGACTTGTCTAGTTAAATAAAGGTTCAAAGACAGCTGTACTGTTATATTATATTGGCACTGAATCAAATCCAGACCTCAGTGCAGGTGTGAGGGAGGTGTTGCTTCAGTATAATCTAGTGAGACGGTGAATGAGAGAAGGTTTTTGTAGTGTAGACAGGGGAATCTGCAACACTGTGCATAACTAGCAGCACAGAAATACACTGCACTGTGTTGGGGTCGTCTCAAGTTGAACATGTTCAGAGAGGCATTCTTTGGGCCACCTCCACCCAAATCCCCACTCATATTAAAATGCTTTTCATATGAACTTTCAATGGTTGGATTCTTATGATACAGATTTCCAATGAGTTTCAGTGCTGTTTCTCCTCGTGGTTTCTGGTACCACAACATCACTCTATAGTCTGTTTTCTGATGTTGGCAGAAGAGTTGAACATTCTCTCCAGGTCTGCTGAAGACTGCAGAAGGAGTCTGGTGAACCTCAACACTGAGACAGAGACCTGAGGAGAGATGGAGAGAAGACATGATCTTTCATTTTTCATAGGTAAGAGACGAAGATACATATTACCCGTACTGTACATCTAAACAAGTGACCATATCTAAGTCAGATTACTGTTATTACCTGAGAGCCAACCGAGTAAGAGGGTTCTGATCATGTTGAGTCTTGAGCTGAACATCAACAACTAACTGACATCTCATCTGAACTGACTGGAGAGGAGAAAGAGGGACAGGAAGTGACCTCATCAGCGATGTAATGACAGAACGTTGTCACAGTCACAGAAATATAATGTCTAGAAAGGATGGCTGCCAGTCCACCCATTATGGCATCATTGACTTGAATGAGGAGGCCCGTTCTACTCATTCTAGTTGTGGTTACAGTATATCGGATCAAATCCAGACCTCAACGCAGGTGTGAGGGAGGTGTTCTGTTAAATAGTTTACTACAGTGAGACAGATTGTGTCACACAGGGTTTTTGTAGTGCAGAGAGGGAATCTACAACACTGTGGCCTTCACTTGCAGCACAGTAATAAACTGCACTGTGATCGGGACCTTTAAGGTTGAACATGTTCAGAGAAACATTCTTTGGGTGGTTCTGACTCAAATCCCCACTCACGTTTAGATGTTCTTCAATGTACGTGGTTTGAGACTTAAACAATAGATAGGCTATACATTTTAGTTGTTTTTCTCCCGGTGACTGCTGGAACCACTGCATCAGTCTGTAGTTAGTTCTCTCATGGTGGCAGAAGATCTGAACGTTCTCTCCGCGTTTCAGTAAGACTTCAGAGGGAGTCTGATAAACCTCAAGGCTGAGAGAGAGACCTGGGTAGAGGTGGAGAGAAGATATTCTCCTATACCCCAACGGATGGACACATGCACAGAAATGCCCATCCTGGATAGCAAAATAAATGAATGTTATTACCCATAAGTAAGAATGGAATGAGAAATCGTAACATTTGACGCCCAAATCAACGAGATGAACATTCTGAGGTGATCTGAACTCACATGGCAGGAAGATACAAAAACAGGATATGACATCACAATCCAAACATGGGTATTACAGTAATGATCCTTCCACGTGAAACAGAAATACAAAATGTGCATCCCAAATGGTAACCTATTTCCTATGTAGTGCACTAGTTTTGACCAGGGCCATATGGGTTATCGTCATAATTAGTGCACTGTATAGAGTATAGGGTAGCGTTTGGGACTCAGTACTATATGTGAATTCAGCTGTTCCCACACCAGCTCAATTTGAATGGAAGACAAGCCAATTCAGGAAGCAAAGTGAAATTCCAATTCGATAATGAAAAAAAATTGCATTTAATTTCAATGATTTCACAAACTGAAAAGGAGAAGCTATTTATTGAAAAAGATTTCAACATAAAAATTTGCATCACTGCAATAAAGGCATTTACAGTTCTTATTTAGCTAGGTGGATTAATTGAGCATCAGTACAGTACAGTGGTGAGACCAGATCATAGCAAGGTACAACAGTATGGTGTTGTAACTGGGGAGAGTGTGTTCCACCTGCTGATACCACAGTATGGTGTTGTAGCTGGGGAGAGTGTGTTCCACCTGCTGATACCACAGTATGGTGTTGTAGCTGGGGAGAGTGTGTTCCACCTGCTGATACCACAGTATGATGTTGTAGCTGGGGAGAGTGTGTGAACAGGACAGGATAGCAGTTTCTCCAGAACTCTGAAATACTGAAGATGGAGACTCAAGAACGCTGGAACAGAGGAGTTCACCTGTTACAGAAGAGGAGAGAGAAACCTGTTTGTTATAACTACTGTCGTGGTGTTGCTATTCTTAACATGATGAGATGCTATTTATCGAAAAAATTAACTATGTTTATGAAATTAAATTCATCAAGTTACCATTAACTCAGTAACCTGGGGCACCACGGGAAAAAGTTTATTTATTAGTTTCCAAATTAACTCAAAGAATATATCAGAATCTCAATATCATGGCAGTCCATCATTCTCATTCTGAACGTCGCATAGTCCTTTAAATCTGCACAAAACCCGGGTCTAACTAATCATTCCGTACCACGCCAATTGAGTTGATTATTTATTTACTAACAAGCTAAATGATAACATAAGATACACAAACACACAGTCTGGGCTATTGATTAGAACTTAGTACGATGACAACAGGTCCATAGCGGACCAACACAATATGACACACGTTAACTTCTTGCGGATTAGTGGGACGACACCTTCCGGGTGAATTTGCAGAACGCCAAATACAAATGAAATTACTATAAATATTAAACTTTCAAGAAATCACAAGCGCAATACATCAAGGCTTAACTAGTTGTTAATCCAGCCGCTGTGTCAGATTTCAAAAAGGCTTTACGGCGAAAGCAAACCATGCAATTATCTGAGGACAGCGCCCAGCACACAAATACATAACAAATCATTTTCAACCAGGGAGTTGCAACACGAAAGTCTGAAATAGAGATATAATATATGCCTTAACATTGAAGATCTTCTTCTGGTGGCACTCCAAATGGTCCTTTTGTTTGATAAAGTCCTTTTTTATATCCATACAAACTCAGTTTAGCTGGTTTCCCCTTGTATGTACCGGAGAAACACTAGTGGAAACACTACAGCCAAAATGGGAGCCACCTAGACAACCTTTTCTGGCTCATTTTTCCATATACCAGCCGGAAACTCTTTCTAAAGACTGTTGACATCTAGTGGAAGCCCTAGGAACTGCAATCGGGCACGATTTCCCAATATTATAAAAGTGCCAGCCATTGAAATCAGTGATGAAATGTGTCTCTCGGTCCCAGCTTTGATGCACCTGTACTGACCTCGCCTTCTGGATGATAGCGGGGTGAACAGGCAGTGGCTCAGGTGGTTGTTGTCCTTGATGATCTTTATGGCTTTCCTGTGACATTGGGTGGTGTAGGTGTCCTCACAGACATTATCGTAACAGTTTTAGAAACTTCAGAGTGTTTTCTAACCAAATCTACCAATTATATACATATGCATATCCTAGCTTCTGGGCCTGAGTAGCAGGCAGTTTACTTTGGGCACGCTTTTCATACGGACGTCAAAATACCACCCCCTATCCCAAAGATGTTAAGCAAGATGGAGATTTAAAGAGAGAGGGAGAAAGAAAGAAAAGCAACACTTGAATGCATTTGTAAACTACGCTTATTTCTAGCCCTAACACCTTGCTCCGAACTGTCGCTCTTATGGGTAAGAAGTGTAATGCATGTATTGTATTTACGTGTTGAAGGTCTCTGTTGGGTATCTCTGTTAGGTTGGACTTCTTCTTCTTCTTCTTCCTCGTGGGCCGAGTTCCGCTGAAGTGGGATAGGTTCGTCCGACTCCTTGTTCTTTCGATGGCCGCCTACTTCGTTATCGGGTGTAAGTCTCTGATTGTCAACAAGATGTCACAATGTCCTGTCTCTTAGTTGTCTGTTTCCTTGCACTCGTTCTGTGAGAGGGGTATTCTGAGGATGGCTAATCAGCCGTGTCGACGCTCCCAGCTTGTGTAGCCATGGAGACAACCGATGACTTGACGAGAATAGCCGGAAGGTCCTGCTTTGATTCCCGTTCCTAGATACACTACGTAGAATAGATACTCCAACATAGTATTGATTGTTCAGAGGTTTTTCTTCGTCTTCAACCTCGTGTTGCGTATCGGGGTCAGGACTAGTCGTAGACCTCGGCTGCAGCACGTGGTCAATTTAGCCTAGTATGTTCATTCTTATCGCACTTTGCTTTATACCCTCATGTCAAAAGGGGGCGTTTCCGTCTTTATGACATGCTCTCAGTGTACCCTGGACTGTAGCTCGTTATTAGGTATTAGAATTTACTATGATCTCGTTTAGAACAATTTAAAAAATATCACTAAATTCACAGTTCATCGTCACAAAAGCTCTCTCTTAAATCTGGATATTTTCTACACGATGTAAATAATGCAAAAATCACATACACATTATGGAAGCTCTTCAAGTTACAATGTTTTTCGTTATAGCGTCCTCGTTTAACTGTGAATGACATCATATAAAAGAAATCGACATTCGTTTTCATATTCCATCTATCATTGTTACCACCATGTTGGCTGATTAAATATGTCGACATTCGTTTTCATATTCCATCTATCATTGTTACCACCATGTTGGTTGATTAAATATAATGTCGACATTCGTTTTCATATTCCATCTATCATTGTTACCACCATGTTGGCTGATTAAATATAATGTCGACATTCGTTTTCATATTCCATCTATCATTGTTACCACCATGTTGGCTGATTAAATATAATGTCGACATTCGTTTTCATATTCCATCTATCATTGTTACCACCATGTTGGCTGATTAAATATAATGTCGACATTCGTTTTCATATTCCATCTATCATTGTTACCACCATGTTGGCTGATTAGATATAATGTCGACATTCGTTTTCATATTCCATCTATCATTGTTACCACCATGTTGGCTGATTAAATATAATGTCCATGTATTGCATGTTACAGATCTGAGGTAGATTCAGTATAAAGCCCACACGGACATCAAAGGAAAATGGATTCGTCTGCTCCCTTATATTTACGATGGGAGTCATCAAACCATGTCTGTAGAACTGTGATCGTAAGTAAGCTGATCCTCATAGGCCAGTCATGGTATAGTCATTCATACAGGAAACATATGGAATTCTAGATTATTTTAGACGGTATCTAATCTGTATTCCAGAATAATCAAGAGATTCACGTTCAAAGGTGGAAAATATCCAACAGTGAAAGATTGTTAGTTCAACACTGAGTCCAGATGAACATTCAAAAGGACAAGGATCTTCAACTCTCAGACTCCTTACTACACACCATAGTTTACTGTGGTACTGTGTCTGGTGAGTCCACATGGATTAGTTGAATTGTAACTCCACCTACAGCAAAGACATGATATCATACCATACTGTATCATGGTCTCCTGTATATCAGAGGGAACCTCCCCTTTCTATTAGACCAGCTGGTGAGTGTTTTGGCATTAGAATCAGAGTCAGATACAGTGTGACGTTAATACAGGTGTGATTAGTCTACAGTACACCAGGGAGGAGGTTTTTGTAGAGCAGAGAGGGAGATCTGATGCACTGTGTAAACTAGCAGCACAGTAATACACAGCACTGCTATTTGGAGTTAGTTGTTTGATGGTTAAGGTGCTGGTACCACCTGCATTGGCATCTCCTTCTATATCAAATCCAACCTCAGGAAATCCAGTTTTCACATTCAGGTATCCTAAATACACAAATTCTCTGGAGTTGGATTTCTTGTACCAGAGGATACGATTATAGCCTGATATACTATGTGAACACTTCATCTTAGCCGACTCTCCCTGGTACTTGTACAGAGATGCAGGACTCTGGTGTACCTGGTTACTGAGAGAAGAACCTTTAGGGAGAGAGAGAGAGTGAGAGAGAGAGAAAGAGAGAGAGAGAGAGAGAGAGAGAGAGGCAGAGAGATGTGAAACAACATAAAATAAAACATTTCTCATGAAACATAAAAACCAATCAAATGAGGATATTATTAGTTGATGAAATCAATGATCTGAATACCTGCAGCCCAGGCTGTGTAACCCATGGTGATGGAGATAAGAATTCTGATCATGTTGACTCACTGTTAAGGAGACAGAAAGAATGAGACAGACAAACCACTCCACATGAATTAGAGGAGGCTTCTCATCAACTCATCTCAGTGATCTTATAGAGGGATGCTGCCTCCTTATGAGAACATCTAAAACATCAGAGACCTGAGATGAACCCTGCAGGAGGAGTCTATGTGGGACAGGAAGAAGGGTTTAGTAGAGCAGGGAGGGAGATCTGATGCACTGATATCTGGAGGTAGTTGATTGATGGTTAAAGGAAATATGAACCTATTTTGAATGTTATATTATTTCATCTCTGAGTGAGGTCCTATCGATGCCATGGGTCATTTCATGTCTTAATGTGTATCTGAGTTGTTGGCATTCAAGCAGGCAGACATTAGTCTGGTGTGACGTAGTACTGTGATGAAGTGATAAAGAGTGGCCCACCTCCCGGCCCGCTCAGTGATCACTTGGCTACACAGCTGATGCCCTCCGGACTCTTCCCCAACACTGCATGAACTAAACTAGTCCACCGCTTCCTTGCAGGAAGCTCTGGACCTTTGCATCGGATCATCGCTGCTAGCTAGCTGCTACCGAGAGGCTATAGTGGCTAACACCCCTGTCCTGAAGCTAGCACCAGTTAGCCGTGAGCCAGGCGCATCTCTCGACTATCAAACTAAATTACTACAACCACAATACTTCTTTCGCCAACTGGCCTGGACCCTTTGCCGACACGAAGCCCCGCCGTTCCACCACAACTGGTCTGCCGACGTAACTCCATCCGCTGTGCCCCCAACCGGCCTTTGCCAGACGTCGGAGCAGGTGCTTCTACTAGCCCCGGCATGCTAACTTTAAACGCTGCGTCTCCAGCTTGCTAGGTAGTAGACGTCGGAAAAGGAGCTTCTACTAGCCCCGGTCTGCTAACTTTAAACGCTGCGTCTCCAGCTTGCTAGGTAGTAGACGTCGGAGCAGGAGCTTCTACTAGCCCCGGTCTGCTAACTTTAAACGCTGTGTCTCCAGCTTGCTAGGAAGTAACAACTACCCAGTGGCTTCCCTGTTCCATCTATTGCTGTTCACTGGACCCTATGATCACCTGGCTACATAGCTGATGCCTGCTGGACTGTCCATTAATCACAGTACTCCATTTTGTTTATTTGTTGTTTATCTGTCGGCCCCAGCCTCCAGCTCAGGCCCTGTGTGTAGTTAACTGACCCTCTCTGGCCTTTCATCTCCATTTTACCTGTTGTTGTTGTCTTAGCTGATTAGCTGCTGTTGTCTTACCCGTTGTTGTCTATGCTAGCTCTCCCAATCAACACCTGTGATTGCTTTATGCCTCCCAATATGTCTCTCTTAAATGTCAAAATGTCTTGAAAATTGTCGTTTAGGATAGTTATCATTGTTTTAGTTTAAGCAGAGCCCCTATTCCCACTCAGGATGCCTCTGATACCTCCTTTGTCCCACCTCCCAGCCATTCTCAGGTCTCCACCACTCAGCCATCCTCAGGTCTCTACCACTCAGACATCCTCAGGTCTCTACCACTCAGACATCCTCAGGTCTCTACCACTCAGACGTCCTCATGTCTAGAACAATAAAACATCCTCAGGTCTCTACCAATCAGACGTCCTCATGTCTAGAACAATAAGACATCCTCATGTGCTCATGTCCTCATGTCTCCACTACTCAGACGTCCTCATGTCCTCCAATACCACATTCCGTTGCTGCGGGCCCCGGACTGTGCACCCTCGTTGCTGCGGGCCCTGGACTGGAAGCCGTCTCTGGAGGGTCCGGACTGGAGGGTGTTGCTGGAGGATCCGGACTGGAGGATGTCGCTGGGGGCTCCGGACTGGAGACCGTCGCTGGGGGCTCCGGACTGGAGTCCGTTGCCGGAGGCTCCGGACTTGAGGCCCTTGTTGGAAGCTTTGTGCCATGACTCCTCCCTGGAGGCTTAGTGCCATGTCTCCTCACTGTAGGCTTCGTGCCATGGATCACCACAGGAGGCTTCTTGCCATGGATCATCACTGGAGGCTTTGTGCCATGGATCATCACTGGAGGCTTTGTGCCATGAATCATCACTGGAGGCTTCTTGCCACGGGGTGTTGGCTCAGGTCTCCAACCTGACTCAGACACACTCCCCGTGTGCCTCATCCCCCAAAAAATGCTTGGGGCTGCCTCTCGGGCTTCCTTGCTAGTCGTGTTGCCTCATAACGCTGCCGCTCTGCTTTAGCTGCTGCCTTAGCCTTCCTCTCTGCTCCCAGGGCAGGCTTCCCGGCCAGGTTCTCCTCCCATGTCCAGGATCCCTTGGACATTCAAAATGTCCTCCCACGTCCATTCCTCCTTACCATGCTGCTTGGTCCGTTTGTGGTGGGAAGTTCTGTCACGGCCGTTGAATGAAGAAAGTGCAGCGTGGTGTGCGTACATTTTCCTTTTATTAAAAATGTCGCCAACAAAATAACAAACGTGAACAATCGTGAAGCTTACAGGGCTAAAGTGCCACGAACAAAAGTCCACTTCCCACAAAGAAAGGAGGGAAAAAGGGGTACCTAAGGGCTACCTAAGTATGGTTCCGATTCAGAGAGAACGGCTGTCCCTGATTGAGTACCATACCCGGCCAAAACATAGAATACCCACCCCAAATGACACCCTGACCAAACCAAATAGAGACATTAAAAGGCTCTCTAAGGTCAGGGTGTGACATAACAGGGATGAATGAACCAAGATATTTATTGTAACACAGGGAGATATGGAGTGCAGATCTGGGGAAGCTCGGATGAGTTGTAGGAAACCAGATGTGGAGACTGAGGTTGGAGTGAGCAGGCACAGCAGAGTAACAGGATGTTGAGTAATTATAAACAGCTCGACGCATGAACTGACTGAGCAGAGACTACAATATGGTAGAGTGAACGTGGAAGGACTGAGTATTTGTAGAGGTCTTGATTATGGAAAAAGTTGCAGCTGGTAGGGATCTGCTCTGTCTCCAGCACACCTGTCTCTAACCACACAATCACACAGAGGGGGAGAGGGAGGGAGAGAGAGAGAGAGAGAGAGAGAGAGAGACCTGGGGGAGTAACTGCAGATCAAGAAGACACCGGATGAACACAAGAGGGAGTAGCAGGAGCAGATGTGACACTGATACTGACACTCTTCACATACACATATATACATATACACACACTCATTCACCCACGCTCAGTCACTCAATAGAGTATGAAGCCCTTGTATCGGATTATTTCTGTACAGAAAAAGGGTGACACGCCATACTCTTTTTGTCCAGACAGGCCCAGGCCCCCTAGGGCCCTCCCATACTACCGGCCCTGTCTCAGAACCCCTTAGGGCCCTCACATACCACCGTCCCTAGTCAGGCACCCCTAGGGCCCTCTCATACTCGACGGCCGTGGCCCCCTAGGGCCCTCCCATACCGCCGGCCCCGGTCCATGCTCCCTAGGTTCCTCCTATACTGACGGCCCTGGTCCAGGACCACACACATTTAGAAAGCGTCCCAAATGACACCCTATTCCCTATAAAGTGCACTAACTTTGACCGACTTTGTTTCAGACCCCCTAAGGCCCTCCCATACCACCGGCCCTGTCTCAGACCACCCATACTGTCCCAAGTGACCCCCTATTCCCTATATAGGGCACTTAACCAAGGCCCATAAAGTGCCACGATACAGCATCTTCTAAATGTGTGTTGAGAAACACTTCCTCCTGGTGGAGAACTGAGGAAGTGCACCTAAACCATCTAAACTAGCCACTTATAACAGTATCATTACCATTTGTTTGATATCAAATGAATCATACAAAAGTGTTTGAAGTGGTTGAAGATAGGTGCAGGTGTATAGAGCTGTAGTCAGTATTATATGAGAGGATCAGAGAGGGTTTTTGTAGAGGAGAGAGGGTATAGTGAAACACTGTGCTTCACTAGCAACACAGAAATACACTGCACTGTCTTCAGCTTCTGTCACTTTGGGAAAATGTAGATACGCCATTTTATTAGCTGCAGCATCTCCACTGACATCAAAACGCCCTTTAAAGGAATCTTCCACCGTTGGACTGGTGTATCTCACATACCCAATGAGTTTCAGACCAGTGTTTCTGGCTGACTGTTGGTACCACAATATCATGTCGTAACTTTGATCAGTGTGGCTGCAGGTGAGATTAACTTTGTCTTCAGGTCCTTTTAGTATTGCAGTAGGAGTCTGGTGAACTTTGTCTGTTTGTGACAGCCCTGTGGATGAAAACAGACCATATGAAAGATACAGTATTACTCAGCATATTGACAGCAATATATTTCAGTAGTAAATCTATCTTTCATGAGGGATTTAGTACCTGTCACCCATAGTGGTAGAGTTGCTACATGTATGAGAAGCTTGATCATGTTGATGGTTCTGGAGAGAAGAGTCACATGGACAAGGAGAAAGGGTTTTCAGATAGTCAGAGATGTCATGTCATCTAGTGGGAGTGTCAAATGTATGCCAGCATCCCAAATGGCACCCTATTCCCTTTCTAGTGCACTACTTTAGACCAGAGCCCATAGGGGGGAGAGGAGAATAAGTCAACAGAGAAGGGTAGCTAAACTGAGCTGCCAGAGGGGAAGGAAATGACATCACTTTGACGTCAGAACTTGTGTTGATATTCAAGCAGATCCCTTGTTCACCTACAGGTCTCCTGTTCAACTTAAAGGTGTATTGTGGAACATACCGGTATCTACATCATTAAAGGATTTCTCTTTTTATATAGATAGAATTTTTTTATTTTTTTTATTTCACCTTTATTTAACCAGGTAGGCTAGTTGAGAACACCTTTATTTAACCAGGTAGGCCAGTTGAGAACAAGTTCTCATTTGCAACTGCGACCTGGCCAAGATAAAGCATAGCAGTGTGAGCAGACAACAAAGAGTTACACATGGAGTAAACAATTAACAAGTCAATAACACAGTAGAAAACAAAGGGGGAGTCTATATACAATGTGTGCAAAAGGCATGAGGAGGTAGGCAAATAATTACAATTTTGCAGATTAACACTGGAGTGATGAATGATCAGATGGTCATGTACAGGTAGAGATATTGGTGTGCAAAAGAGCAGAAAAGTAAATAAATAAAAACAGTATTTGGATGAGGTAGGTGAAAAAGGGTGGGCTATTTACCAATAGACTATGTACAGATGCAGCGATCGGTTAGCTGCTCAGATAGCTGATGTTTGAAGTTGGTGGCATTGAAGCTTGTTTGGAGGTTAGATAGCACAGTGTCCAAAGACGGGCCGAAAGTATATAGAATGGAGTCGTCTGCGTAGAGGTGGATCAGGGAATCGCCCGCAGCAAGAGCAACATCATTGATATACACAGAGAAAAGAGTCGGCCCAAGAATTGAACCCTGTGGCACCCCCATAGAGACTGCCAGAGGACCAGACAGCATGCCCTCCGATTTGACGCACTGAACTCTGTCTGCAAAGTAATTGGTGAACCAGGCAAGGCAGTCATCCGAAAAACCGAGGCTCCTGAGTCTGCCGATAAGAATATGGTGATTGACAGAGTCGAACGCCTTGGCAAGGTCGATGAAGACGGCTGCACAGTACTGTCTTTTATCGATGGCGGTTATGATATCGTTGAGTACCTTGAGTGTGGCTGAGGTGCACCCATGACCGGCTCGGAAACCAGATTGCACAGCGGAGAAGGTACGGTGGGATTCGAGATGGTCAGTGACCTGTTTGTTGACTTGGCTTTCGAAGACCTTAGATAGGCAGGGCAGGATAGATATAGGTCTGTAACAGTTTGGGTCCAGGGTGTCTCCCCCTTTGAAGAGGGGGATGACTGCGGCAGCTTTCCAATCCTTGGGGATCTCAGACGATATGAAAGAGAGGTTGAGCAGGCTGGTAATAGGGGTTGCGACAATGGTTGCAGATAGTTTCAGAAATAGAGGGTCCAGATTGTCAAGCCCAGCTGATTTGTACGGGTCCAGGTTTTGCAGCTCAAATGGAGTAATAGAATTTGAAATTGTAACATTGCATAATGTATGTTAATGAGTGATGACAGTAAACTGTAAATACTGGTATACTGTACCAGGACAGATATCAGAGAGAATTCTCTTCGATTATAATCACAGCCGTATATATCCCCGCCCAAGCAGACACATCGATGGCTCTGAACAAACTTTATTTAACTCTCTGCAAACTGGAAACGATTTATCCGGAGGCTGAATTCATTGTAGCTGGGGATTTTAACAAGGCTAATCTGAAAACAAGACTCCCTAAATTTTATCAGCATATCGATTGCGCAACCAGGGGTGGAAAGACCTTGGATCATTGTTACTCTAACTTCCGCGACGCATATAAGGCCCGCCCCGCCCCCCTTTCGGAAAAGCTGACCACGACTCCATTTTGTTGATCCCTGCCTACAGACAGAAACTAAAACAAGAGGCTCCCACGCTGAGGTCTGTCCAACGCTGGTCCAACCAAGCTGACTCCACACTCCAAGACTGCTTCCATCACGTGGACTGGGAGATGTTTCGTATTGCGTCAGATAACAATATTGACGAATAAGCTGATTCGGTGTGCGAGTTCATTAGAACGTGCGTTGAAGATGTCGTTCCCATAACAACGATTAAAACATTCCCTAACCAGAAACCGTGGATTGATGGCAGCATTCGTGTGAAACTGAAAACTTGAACCACTGCTTTTAATCAGGGCAAGGTGTCTGGTAACATGACCGAATACAAACAGTGCAGCTATTCCCTCCGCAAGGCTATCAAACAAGCTAAGCGCCAGTCCAGAGACAAAGTAGAATCTCAATTCAACGGCTCAGACACAAGAGGCATGTGGCAGGGTCTACAGTCAATCACGGACTACAGGAAGAAATCCAGCCCAGTCACGGACCAGGATGTCTTGCTCCCAGGCAGACTAAATAACTTTTTTGCCCGCTTTGAGGACAATACAGTGCCACTGACACGGCCTGCAACGAAAACATGCGGTCTCTCCTTCACTGCAGCCGAGGTGAGTAAGACATTTAAACGTGTTAACCCTCGCAAGGCTGCAGGCCCAGACGGCATCCCCAGCCGCGCCCTCAGAGCATGCACAGACCAGCTGGCCGGTGTGTTTACGGACATATTCAATCAATCCCTATACCAGTCTGCTGTTCCCCCATGCTTCAAGAGGGCCACCATTGTTCCTGTTCCCAAGAAAGCTAAGGTAACTGAGCTAAATGACTACCGCCCCCTAGCACTCACATCCGTCATCATGAAGTGCTTTGAGAGACTAGTCAAGGACCATATCACCTCCACCCTACCTGACACCCTAGACCCACTCCAATTTGCTTACCTCCCAAATAGGTCCACAGACGATGCAATCTCAACCACACTGCACACTGCCCTAACCCATCTGGACAAGAGGAATACCTATGTGAGAATGCTGTTCATCGACTACAGCTCGGCATTCAACACCATAGTACCCTCCAAGCTCGTCATCAAGCTCGAGACCCTGGATCTCGACCCCGCACTGTGCAACTGGGTACTGGACTTCCTGACAGGCCGCCCCCAGGTGGTGAGGGTAGGCAACAACATCTCCTCCCTGCTGATCCTCAACACTGGGGCCCCACAAGGGTGCGTTCTGAGCCCTCTCCTGTACTCCCTGTTCACCCACGACTGCGTGGCCACGCACGCCTCCAACTCAATCATCAAGTTTGCGGACGACACAACAGTGATAGGCTTGATTACCAACAACGACGAGACGGCCTACAGGGAGGAGGTGAGGGCCCTCGGAGTGTGGTGTCAGGAAAATAACCTCACACTCAACGTCAACAAAACTAAGGAGATGATTGTGGACTTCAGGAAACAGCAGAGTGAACACCCCCCTATCCACATCGATGGAACAGTAGTGGAGAGGGTAGCAAGTTTTAAGTTCCTCGGCATACACATCACAGACAAACTGAATTGGTCCACTCACACAGACAGCATCGTGAAGAAGGCGCAGCAGCGCCTCTTCAACCTCAGGAGGCTGAAGAAATTCGGCTTGTCACCAAAAGCACTCACAAACTTCTACAGATGCACAATCGAGAGCATCCTGGTGGGCTGTATCACCGCCTGGTTTGGCAACTGCACCCCCCTCAACCGTAAGGCTCTCCAGAGGGTAGTGAGGTTCTGCACAACGCATCACCGGGGGCAAACTACCTGCCCTCCAGGACACCTACACCACCCGATGCTACAGGAAGGCCATAAAGATCATCAAGGACATCAATCACCCGAGCCACTGCCTGTTCACCCCGCTATCATCCAGAAGGCGAGGTCAGTACAGGTGCATCAAAGCTGGGACCGAGAGACTGAAAAACAGCTTCTATCTCAAGGCCATCAGACTGTTAAACAGCCACCACTAACATTGAGTGGCTGCTGCCAACACACTGTCAATGACACTGACTCAACTCCAGCCACTTTAATAATGGGAATTGATGGGAAATGATGTAAATATATCACTAGCCACTTTAAACAATGCTACCTTATATAATGTTATATAATGTTACTTACCCTACATTATACCCTACATTATTCATCTCATAACCGTGTCGTGTCGTGTCCCTGTATATTTTGTTTATATTTTGTTTATTTTTCGTTTTTTTACATATTTTTCGTTTTTTACATAGCTATCCCTTTAAAAACATTTTGCTAAACCTAAGCTTCCAAATACGCTGGATCTTCACAACTAGCTATCTAGCTAAACTGCAACCCTGGATGATTACCCCTGGCTAGCGTTTCCACCCACTTAGCTTGAAGCTAGCCCGGCCTGCGCTACCACCGTAGCATACTCCTGAGCTACAATACCCGGGCCCACGACCGGTCTATCGATGTCACCGCATGAAGAGGAATAAACAGACTCACCCCATCGCGACGTCCCCCAAAGGCTAACTCTCTAGCCCTCGCTATCTCCCTGCTTGCTAATTCGGCCTGCTAACTGCTAGCTTGTCCAGCTCCGGTCCGCTAACTGCTACCTTGTCTAGCCCGGGCCTACAAACTGTTAGCTTGTTAGCACAGGCCTGCTAACCGCCTGAATCGCCGCGTCCCAAACGCCCACCGGACCCATATTTACTTTCTATCTCTTTTGACTTTTAATTTGTTTATACCTTCCGGAAACCTGCCTCACCCAATGTGATACGGAATCGCTATTATTTTTTATTTATTTTTAGAACACACTCAAGAACCTCCAGAAGCTAACCAGCTAACTAGCTACAAGCTATTTAGTCATTGTTCGTTTTTTTAACCTGGATAACACTCGCCAGTCCAGCTTCCCTTCCCCATCCACCGCTGCCCCCTGGACACTGATCTCTTGGCTACATAGCTGATGCACGCTGGACTGTCCATAAATCACGGTACTCCATTCTGCTTGTTTGTTTTATCTGTTGGCCCCGTTGCCTAGTCTACGCCATTTTACCTGCTGTTGTTGTGCTAGCTGATTAGCTGTTGTCTCACCTACTGTTTTAGCTAGCTTTCCCAATTCAACACCTGTGATTACTGTATGCCTCGCTGTATGTCTCTCTCAAATGTCAATATGCCTTGTATACTGTTGTTCAGGTTAGTTATCATTGTTTTAGTTCACAATGGAGCCCCTAGTTCCACTCTTCATACCCCTGATAACTCCTTTGTCCCACCTCCCACACATGCGGTGACCTCACCCATTACTACCAGCATGTCCAGAGATACAACCTCTCTCATCATCACCCAGTGCCTGGGCTTACCTCCGCTGTACCCGCACCCCACCATACCCCTGTCTGCGCATTATGCCCTGAATATATTCTACCATGCCCAGAAACCTGCTCCTCTTATTCTCTGTCCCCAACGCTCTAGGCGACCAGTTTTGATAGCCTTTAGCCGCACCCTCATACTACTCCTTCTCTGTTCCGCGGGTGATGTGGAGGTAAACCCAGGCCCTGCATGTCCCCAGGCACCCTCATTTGTTGACTTCTGTGTTCGAAAAAGCCTTGGTTTCATGCATGTCAACATCAGAAGCCTCCTCCCTAAGTTTGTCTTACTCACTGCTTTAGCACACTCTGCTAACCCTGATGTCCTTGCTGTGTCTGAATCCTGGCTCAGGAAGGCCACCAAAAATTCAGAGATTTCCATACCCAACTATAACATCTTCCGTCAAGATAGAACTGCCAAAGGGGGAGGAGTTGCAGTTTACTGCAGAGATGGCCTGCAAAGTAATGTCATACTTTCCAGGTCCATACCCAAACAGTTCGAACTACTAATTTTGAAAATTACTCTCTCCAGAAATAAGTCTCTCACGGTTGCCGCCTGCTACCGACCCCCCTCAGCTCCCAGCTGTGCCCTGGACACCATTTGTGAATTGATCGCCCCCCATCTAGCTTCAGAGTTTGTTCTGTTAGGTGACCTAAACTGGGATATGCTTAACACCCCGCCAGTCCTACAATCTAAGCTAGATGCCCTCAATCTCACACAAATCATCAAGGAACCCACCAGGTACAACCCTAACTCTGTAAACAAGGGCACCCTCATAGACGTCATCCTGACCAACTGGCCCTCCAAATACACCTCCGCTGTCTTCAACCAGGATCTCAGCGATCACTGCCTCATTGCCTGTATCCGCTACGGAGCCGCAGTCAAACGACCACCCCTCATCACTGTCAAACGCTCCCTAAAACACTTCTGTGAGCAGGCCTTTCTAATCGACCTGGCCCGGGTATCCTGGAAGGACATTGACCTCATCCCGTCAGTTGAGGATGCCTGGTCATTCTTTAAAAGTAACTTCCTCACCATTTTAGATAAGCATGCTCCGTTCAAAAAATGCAGAACTAAGAACAGATACAGCCCTTGGTTCACCCCAGACCTGACTGCCCTCGACCAGCACAAAAACATCCTGTGGCGGACTGCAATAGCATCGAATAGTCCCCGTGATATGCAACTGTTCAGGGAAGTCCGGAACCAATACACGCAGTCAGTCAGGAAAGCTAAGGCCAGCTTCTTCAGGCAGAAGTTTGCATCCTGTAGCTCCAACTCCAAAAAGTTCTGGGACACTGTGAAGTCCATGGAGAACAAGAGCACCTCCTCCCAGCTGCCCACTGCACTGAGGCTAGGTAACACGGTCACCACTGATAAATCCATGATTATCGAAAACTTCAATAAGCATTTCTCAACGGCTGGCCATGCCTTCCGCCTGGCTACTTCAACCTCGGCCAACAGCTCCGCCCCCCCCGCAGCTCCTCGCCCAAGCCTCTCCAGGTTCTCCTTTACCCAAATCCAGATAGCAGATGTTCTGAAAGAGCTGCAAAACCTGGACCCGTACAAATCAGCTGGGCTTGACAATCTGGACCCTCTATTTCTGAAACTATCTGCCACCATTGTCGCAACCCCTATTACCAGCCTGTTCAACCTCTCTTTCATCTCGTCTGAGATCCCCAAGGATTGGAAAGCTGCCGCAGTCATCCCCCTCTTCAAAGGGGGAGACACCCTGGACCCAAACTGTTACAGACCTATATCCATCCTGCCCTGCCTATCTAAGGTCTTCGAAAGCCAAGTCAACAAACAGGTCACTGACCATCTCGAATCCCACCGTACCTTCTCCGCTGTGCAATCTGGTTTCCGAGCCGGTCATGGGTGCACCTCAGCCACACTCAAGGTACTAAACGACATCATAACCGCCATCGATAAAAGACAGTACTGTGCAGCCGTCTTCATCGACCTCGCCAAGGCTTTCGACTCTGTCAATCACCATATTCTTATCGGCAGACTCAGTAGCCTCGGTTTTTCGGATGACTGCCTTGCCTGGTTCACCAATTACTTTGCAGACAGAGTTCAGTGTGTCAAATCGGAGGGCATGCTGTCCGGTCCTCTGGCAGTCTCTATGGGGGTGCCACAGGGTTCAATTCTCGGGCCGACTCTTTTCTCTGTGTATATCAATGATGTTGCTCTTGCTGCGGGCGATTCCCTGATCCACCTCTACGCAGACGACACCATTCTATATACTTTCGGCCCGTCTTTGGACACTGTGCTATCTAACCTCCAAACAAGCTTCAATGCCATACAACACTCCTTCCGTGGCCTCCAACTGCTCTTAAACGCTAGTAAAACCAAATGCATGCTTTTCAACCGGTCGCTGCCTGCACCTGCATGCCCGACTAGCATCACCACCCTGGATGGTTCCGACCTAGAATATGTGGACATCTATAAGTACCTAGGTGTCTGGCTAGACTGCAAACTCTCCTTCCAGACTCATATCAAACATCTCCAATCGAAAATCAAATCAAGAGTCGGCTTTCTATTCCGCAACAAAGCCTCCTTCACTCAAGCCGCCAAGCTTACCCTAGTAAAACTGACTATCCTACCGATCCTCGACTTCGGCGATGTCATCTACAAAATGGCTTCCAACACTCTACTCAGCAAACTGGATGCAGTCTATCACAGTGCCATCCGTTTTGTCACTAAAGCACCTTATACTACCCACCACTGCGACTTGTATGCTCTAGTCGGCTGGCCCTCGCTACATATTCGTCGCCAGACCCACTGGCTCCAGGTCATCTACAAGTCTATGCTAGGTAAAGCTCCGCCTTATCTCAGCTCACTGGTCACGATGGCAACACCCATCCGTAGCACGCGCTCCAGCAGGTGTATCTCACTGATCATCCCTAAAGCCAACACCTCATTTGGCCGCCTTTCGTTCCAGTACTCTGCTGCCTGTGACTGGAACGAATTGCAAAAATCGCTGAAGTTGGAGACTTTCATCTCCCTCACCAACTTCAAACATCAGCTATCTGAGCAGCTAACCGATCGCTGCAGCTGTACATAGTCTATTGGTAAATAGCCCACCCTTTTCACCTACCTCATCCCCGTACTGTTTTTATTTATTTACTTTTCTGCTCTTCTGCACACCAATATCTCTACCTGTACATGACCATCTGATCTTTTATCACTCCAGTGTTAATCTGCAAAATTGTAATTATTTGCCTACCTCCTCATGCCTTTTGCACACATTGTATATAGACCCCCCCTTTGTTTTCTACTGTGTTATTGACTTGTTAATTGTTTACTCCATGTGTAACTCTTTGTTGTATGCTCACACTGCTATGCTTTATCTTGGCCAGGTCGCAGTTGCAAATGAGAACTTGTTCTCAACTAGCCTACCTGGTTAAATAAAGGTGAAATAAAAAAAAAAAAAAAAAAAATATGCATACGTATATACTGTACTCTATATCATCGACTGCATCCTTATGTAATACATCTATCACTAGCCACTTTGACTATGCCACTTGTTTACATACTCATCTCATATGTATATACTGTACTCGATACCATCTACTGTATCTTGCTTATGCTGCTCTGTACCATCACTCATTCATATATCCTTATGTACATATTCTTTATCCCCTTACACTGTGTATAAGACAGTCGTTTTGGAATTGTTAGTTAGATTACTTGTTGGTTATTACTGCATTGTCGGAACTAGAAGCACAAGCATTTCACTACACTCACATTAACATCTGCTAACCATGTGTATGTGACAAATAAAATTTGATTTGATTTGATTTATTCTTTGGTCGTAAATTCTTTTTGGAATCTGACAACGCAGTTAGATTAAAAAGAAGTTAAGCTTTTAAATGATATAAGACACTTGTATGGTCATGAATGTTTAATATTACAAATATTTACTTGAATTGGGCGCCCTCCAATTTCACCGGATGTTGTCGGCTTTGTCCCGGGACACCTAGCCCTAATTAGCAAACATAACCATATAACCTGCATACAGATTCATATGAAGGGATTTAATACAAAGACCAATATTATTAATATGAATAGTAAAGAGAACTGGTCCCAATACTAACCCCTGTGGTACACCTAATATCCTGGAAACTAGACTCAACACCATCAGAACGCACACATTGTGTCCTGTCTGTCAGATAGCTCTTAAACCATTTGCAAGACTTATTGTCTGGCCATGCCTTCCTCCTGGCTACTCCAACCTCGGCCAACAGCTCCGCCCCCCCCGCAGCTACTCGCCCAAGCCTCTCCAGCTTCTCCTTTACCCAAATCCAGATAGCAGATGTTCTGAAAGAGCTGCAAAACCTGGACCCGTACAAATCAGCTGGGCTTGACAATCTGGACCCTCTATTTCTGAAACTATCCGCCACCATTGTCGCAACCCCTATTACCAGCCTGTTCAACCTCTCTTTCATATTGTCTGAGATCCCCAAGGATTGGAAAGCTGCCGCAGACACCCTGGACCCAAACTGTTACAGACCTATATCCATCCTGCCCTGCCTATCTAAGGTCTTCGAAAGCCAAGTGAACAAACAGATCACTGACCATCTTGAATCCCACCGTACCTTCTCCGCTGTGCAATCTGGTTTCTCTCAAGGTTCTAAAGATATCATAACCGCCATCGATAAAAGACAGAACTGTGCAGCCGTCTTCATCGACCTGGCCAAGGCTTTCGACTCTGCCAATCACCATATTCTTATCGGCAGACTCAGTAGCCTCGATTTTTCTAATGACAGCCTTGATCCCGGATCTGGTATAATTATCATCAGCAACGCTGAATAGCATAGCGCCACAGTCAAATAATATTACTAGAACATATTCATATTCATGAAATCACAAGTGCAATATTGCAAAACAAAAAACACAATTTTGGAAACTTTAGAGTGTTTCCTATCCTAATCTGTCAATTATATGCATATTCTAGCATCTGGTCCTGAGAAATAGGCTGTTTACTTTGGGAACAATATTTTTCCAAACTTAAAAATAGTGCCCCCTAGCCTCAAGAGGTTTTAAGATCTTTGTGGATGGAGCCTCCTGAGTGGCGTGGTAGTCAAAAACACTGCAGTGCAAATTGTGTTGCCACAGATGCTGGTTCAAGACCTGTGTTGTAGCTGGGGAGAGTGTGTTCCACCTGCTGATATCACAGTATTGTGTTGCTACAGATGTTGGTTCAAGACCTGTGTTGTAGCTGGGGAGAGTGTGTTCCACCTGCTGATATCACAGTATTGTGTTGCTACAGATGTTGGTTCAAGACCTGTGTTGTAGCTGGGGAGAGTGTGTTCCACCTGCTGATATCACAGTATTGTGTTGCTACAGATGCTGGTTCAAGACCTGTGTTGTAGCTGGGGAGAGTGTGTTCCACCTGCTGATATCACAGTATTGTGTTGCTACAGATGTTGGTTCAAGACCTGTGTTGTAGCTGGGGAGAGTGTGTTCCACCTGCTGATATCACAGTATTGTGTTGCTACAGATGTTGGTTCAAGACCTGTGTTGTAGCTGGGGAGAGTGTGTTCCACCTGCTGATATCACAGTATTGTGTTGCTACAGATGCTGGTTCAAGAACTGTGCCGCCACCAGGACACCCATGAAGTGATGCACAATTGGAGTCGTCTGAGTTAGGGAAGGGTTTGGTCGGCAGGGATGTCCTTGTCCCATCACTCTTTAACAACTCTTATGGCTGGCTGGGGGCATGCACACTGACACTGCTGAAAACACAGTATGGTGTTGTAGCTGGGGTGAGTGTGTTCCACCTGCTGATACCACAGTATGGTGTTGTAGCTGGGGAGAGTGTGTTCCACATTCAAGATGAACATTCAAAAGGACATGGATCTTCAACTCTCAGACTCCTTACTACACACCATAGTTTACTGTGGTACTGTGTCTGGTGAGTCCACATGTATTAGTTGAGCTGTAACTCCACCTACAGGAAAGACATGATATCATACCATACTGTATCATGGTCTCCTGTATATCAGAGGGAACCTCCCTTTCTGTTAGACCAGCTGGTGAGTGTTTTGGCATTGAATCAGAGTCAGATACAGTGTGATGTTAATACAGGTGTGATTAGTCTACAGTACACCAGTGAGGAGGTTTTTGTAGAGCAGAGAGGGAGATCTAAGGCACTGTGTAAACTAGCAGCACAGTAATACACAGCACTGCTATTTGGAGTTAGTTGTTTGATGGTTAAGGTGCTGGTACCACCTGCACTAGCATCTCCTACTATATCAAATCCAGCCTCAGGAGATCCAGATGTCCCGATCATGTATCCTAAAAACACAAATTCTCTGTTTGATTGCTTGTACCAGAGGATACGATTGTAGCCTGATATACTATGTGAACACTCCATTCTAGCTGACTCTCCCTGGTTCTTGTACAGGTCTGCAGGTGTTTGGTGAACCTGATTACTGAGAGAAGAACCTTTAGGGAGAGAAAGAGAGAGAGAGAAAGAGAGAGAGAAAGAGAGAGAGAGAGAGAGAGAGAGAGAGAGAGAGAGAGAGAGAGAGAGAGAGAGAGAGAGAGAGAGAAAGAGAAAGAGAGAGAAAGAGGTGAAACAACAAATAAAGAAAATGTTCACTTAAAACACGATCAAGTGAAGATATTAGTAGTTGATTAAATCAATGATCTGAATACCTGCAGCCCAGGCTGTGTAACCCATGGTGATGGAGATAAGAATTCTGATCATGTTGACTCACTGTTAAGGAGACAGAAAGAATGAGACAGACAAACCACTCTACATGAATTAGAGGTGGCTTCTCATCAACTCATCTCAGTGATCTTATAGAGGGATGCTGCCTCCTTATGAGAACATCTAAAACATCAGAGACCTGAGATGAACCCTGCAGGAGGAGTCTATGTGGGACAGGAAGCAGGGTTTAGTAGAGCAGAGAGGGAGATCTGATGCACTGATATCTGGAGGTAGTTGATTGATGGTTAAAGGAAATATTCACCCATTCTGAATGTTCTATTATTTTATCTCTGAGTGAGGTCCTATCGATGCCATGGGTCATTTCATGTTTTAATGTGTATCTGAGTTGTTGGCATTCAAGCAGGCAGACATTGGTCTGGTATGACGAAGTACTGTGATAAAGTGATAAAGAGTGGCCCACCTCCCGGCCCGCTCAGTGATCACTTGGCTACACAGCTGATGCCTTCCGGACTCTTCCCCAACACTGCATGAACTACACTAGTCCACCGGATCCTTGCAGTAAGCTCTGGACGGTTGCATCGGATCATCGCTGTGGCTAACACCCCTGTCCTGAAGCTAGCACCAGTTAGCCGTGAGCCAGGCGCATCTCACAGCTAGCAAACAAAATTACTACAACCACAATACTTCTTTCGCCAATTGGCCTGAACCCTTTGTCGACACGAAGCCCCGCCGTTCCACCACAACTGGTCTGCCGACGTAACTCCATCCGCTGTGCCCCCAACCGGCCTTTGCCAGACGTCGGAGCAGGCGCTTCTACTAGCCCCAGCCTGCTAACTTTAAACGCTGTGTCTCCCGCTTGCTAGGTAGTAACGACTACCCAGCGGCTTCCCTGTTCCATCTATTGCTGTTCACTGGACCCTATGATCACTTGGCTACATAGCTGATGGCTGCTGGACTGTTCATTAATCACAGTACTCCATTTTGTTTATTTGTTGTTTATCTGTTGTCCCCAGCCTCCAACTCAGGCCCTGTGTGTAGTTAACTGACCCTCTCTGCTCTTTCATCTCCATTTTACCTGTTGTTGTTGTCTTAGCTGATTAGCTGCTTTGGTCTTACTCGTTGTTGTCTTAGCAAATTAGCTGCTTTTGTCTTAGCCGTTGTTGTCTTAGCTAGCTCTCCCAATCAGCAGCTGTGATTGCTTTATGCCTCGCATTATGTCTCTCTCAAATGTCAACATTCCTTGTGTATTGTTGTTTAGGATAGTTATCATTGTTTTAGATTACTGTGGAGCGCCTAGTCCAACTCAACATGACTCTGATACCTCCTCCCAGCCATACTCATGTCTCTACCTCTCATTCATCCTCAGGTCTCTACTACTCAGCCATCCTCAGGTCTCTACTACTCAGCCATCCTCAGGTCTCTACTACTCAGCCATCCTCAGGTCTCTACTACTCAGCCATCCTCAGGTCTATACTACTCAGCCATCCTCAGGTCTCCACCACTCAGCCATCCTCAGGTCTCCACCACTCAGCCATGATATGGTCTCTACTACTCAGCCATCCTCAGGTCTCTACTACTCAGCCATCCTCAGGTCTCTACTACTCAGCCATCCTCAGGTCTCCACCACTCAGCCATCCTCAGGTCTCTACCACTCAGCCATCCTCAGGTCTCTACCACTCAGCCTGGCCCAGGTTCCCTAGGTGCCTCCCATACCACATTCCATAGCCCAGGCCACCTAGGGCCCTCCAACACCACCGGCACTGCCTCAGGCCCCATAGGGCCCTCCAATACTACCAGCCCTGGTCCAGGCACCCATACCTAAACCATCTAAACTAGCCACTTATAACAGTATCATTACCATCTGTCTGATATCTAATGGTTCATAGCAAAGTGTTGTTGAAGTGGTTGAAGACAGGTGCAGGTGTATAGAGCTGTAGTCAGTATTATATGAGAGGATCAGAGAGGGTTTTTGTAGAGGAGAGAGGGTATAGTGAAACACTGTGCTTCACTAGCAGCACAGAAATACACTGCACTGTCTTCAGCTTCTGTGACTTTGGGAAAATGTAGATACGCCATTTTATTAGCTGCAGCATCTCCACTGACATCAAAACGCCCTTTAAAGGAATCTTCCACTGTTAGACTGGTGAATCTCACATACCCAATGAGTTTCAGAGCAGTGTTTTGGCCTGCCTGTTGGTACCACAGTATCATGTAGTAATTTGAATCAGTGTGGCTGCAGGTGAGATTAACTTTGTCTTCAGGTCCTTTTAGTATTGCAGTAGGAGTCTGGTGAACTTTGTCTGTTTGTGACAGCCCTGTGGATGAAAACAGACCATCTGAAATATACAGTATTACTCAGCATATTGACAGCAATATATTTCAGTAGTAAATCTATCTTTCATGAGGGATTTAGTACCTGTCACCCATAGTGGTAGAGTTGCTACATGTATGAGAAGCTTGATCATGTTGATGGTTCTGGAGAGAAGAGTCACATGGACAAGGAGAAAGGGTTTTCAGATAGTCAGAGATGTCATGTCATCTAGTGGGAGTGTCAAACGTATGCCAGCATCCCAAATGGCACCCTATTCCCTTTCTAGTGCACTACTTTAGACCAGAGCCCATAGGGGGGAGAGGAGAATAAGTCAACAGAGAAGGGCAGCTGAACTGAGCTGCTGGAGGGGAAGGAAATGACATCACTTTGATGTCAGAACTTGTGTTGATATTCAAGCAGATCCCTTGTTCACCTACAGGTCTCCTGTTCAACTTAAAGGTGTATTGTGGAACATACCGGTATCTACATCATTAAAGGATTTCTCTTTTTATATAGATAGAAATGGAGCAATAGAATTGACATTGTAACATTGCATAATGTATGTTAATGAGTGGTGACAGTAAACTATAAATACTGGTATACTGTACCAGGACAGATATCACCTTATGCCATCATCCATCTGTGTTTATTTATTGGCCCTGAGTCAAAGTCAAACCTCAGATGCAGGTGTTCTGAGCCGTGGTCTAATATTACCATCAGACAGGGTTTTAGTAGAGAACAGGAGGAAGTCTACATCACTGTGTTGGCTGGATGCACAGTAATAAACTGCACTGTGTTCAGGTCCTCTCAGACTCACTAGATGAAGATAAGCCTCTTTCCCACCATCTCCACTCACATTGAAGTGCTTTTCAAATGATTTCTCCATGGTTATTGACTTGGTATATGCATAACCAATGAGTTTCATAGCAGTGTCTCCTGCTGACTGTTTGTACCATAGTATCACGTAGTAGTTAGGGATCGTATGGCTGCAGGTGAGTTGAACGTCTCCTCCAGGACCTTCTGTTAGTGCCACAGGCCTCTGATGAACCATGCTACTAAACAACTGCCCTGTGGACAGAGAGAGAGAGGAGATAGTAGAGAGGGAGAAGGTGACCGAAGGAGAGGAGATACGGAGAGAGAGAAGAGAGGTTAGAGAAGGTGACAGCGAGAGAGAGGAGAGAGAGAGGAGAGAAGGTGATGAAGAGAGAGAAACATAGAGAGAGAAGATGCGAGAGAAAGGATATTTTATTCAGTTTGATGACATTCGTAGCATCGTTAGGCTTCTCAACTTAAGTGATTTAATACCTTTAACCCAGAGTGGTAGAGCTGCCAGGTGAATCAGAATTCTGAATATTATGATGAAGAAAAAGATAATGATGAAGATGATGAATATGCTGAGGAAGACGATGATGATGTGATATGAGTGTCTCCTGGATGAAGCTCTGAGGTAAAAGGAGATTGGCTGTTGTAGTAGCATGTTTCCTTCAGGGTGGTGGATAGTGACAGTGTTAGAGGGAGTGTCAGGAAGCCTGTACTGTAAAGCTTGCTCATAGGACCTCACTGTGAACATGACTGATTACATGATCATGACAATGAAACCATCAGACATTAGAAGAACTAGAGTTAGAGGTCCCCCTACAGAATGTGATGAGACCATCAGACATTAGAACAACTAGAGTTAGAGGTCCCCCTACAGTATGTGATGAGACCATCAGACATTAGAAGAACTAGAGTTAGAGGTCCCCTGCAGTATGTGATGAGACCATCAGACATTAGAAGAACTAGAGTTAGAGGTTCCCCTACAGTATGTGATGAGACCATCAGACATTAGAAGAACTAGAGTTAGAGGTCCCCTACAGTATGTGATGAGACCATCAGACATTAGAAGAACTAGAGTTAGAGGTCCCCCTACAGTATGTGATGAGACCATCTCTTTACATATTATATTACATCCTTTTGAAATACTGGGGTTTGTGTGCAGCTGTACATGTTGTCTGTATCACTGTGTTCACTCACAGCACAGAAGTACATTCCACTGTCTCCTGTCTCCAACTTCTTCACTGTGAAAGATCCACTCTTAGCTGTAGTTTTAACTTTTGGATATTTGTCTTCACTGAAGGCTCCATAGTCTGGTGTGTTATAAGTACTTGTGTAAACTACCTGCTTCATTCCCTCTCCTGGAAGCTGTCTGTACCAGTACATCTGGTAGTAGCTAGATCCCTTAGTGTGACTGCAGTTCATCAGAGCATCACTGTCTTTCAGTTTCCAGAGTATGGTGGGTGTCTGAGTGACTTCACTCCCCTCAACAAGACCTGTAAGGACACAGTGGGAATGAAATCAATAGAGTTAGGTACAGTTAGACCTGAATACATCAAGACTCAGGTGTAGTGAACATACGCTTGGAAACATCAATATCAATAACTAGAGAAGTCCTTCATTGTAAATAATCATGTTGTTCTTAACTTTCCTGGTTAAATAAATGAAACCTTATGAAACTACCTGCAGCACAGAGCAGTGAGACAGTAACAGAGAAGAGACATGTGAACATGTTTGATCACGTTATATGTGAGAGTGCTGGAAAGAGTCTGGTATCAATGTATATAAAACAAGAGGAGTGTCACATAGATGAATAGATGACAATCAGTAGACCAGGTTCCACCATATTCAACATGTCAGTGAAGTGGGAGGGACTGATGATCTGAATACATCATGCTAATTAGTGGTTCAGACTGTAGAGACATTCACATTATTAAAGTTAGAGGTCCCCCTACAGTCCATGATGAGACCATCAGCTCTTTACATATTATATTCTATCCTATTTTTATTTTATTTTATTTCACCTTTATTTAACCAGGTAGGCTAGTTGAGAACACCTTTATTTAACCAGGTAGGCTAGTTGAGAACAAGTTCTCATTTGCAACTGCAACCTGGCCAAGATAAAGCATAGCAGTGTGAGCATACAACAAAGAGTTACACATGGAGTAAACAATTAACAAGTCAATAACACAGTAGAAAACAAAGGGGGGGTCTATATACAATGTGTGCAAAAGGCATGAGGAGGAAGGCAAATAATTACAATTTTGCAGATTAACACTGGAGTGATAAATGATCAGATGGTCATGTACAGGTAGAGATATTGGTGTGCAGAAGAGCAGAAAAGTAAATAAATAAAAACAGTATGGGGATGAGGTAGGTGAAAAGGGTGGGCTATTTACCAATAGACTATGTACAGCTGCAGCGATCGGTTAGCTGCTCAGATAGCTGATGTTTGAAGTTGGTGAGGGAGATAAAAGTCTCCAACTTCAGCGATTTTTGCAATTCGTTCCAGTCACAGGCAGCAGAGTACTGGAACGAAAGGCGGCCAAATGAGGTGTTGGCTTTAGGGATGATCAGTGAGATACACCTGCTGGAGCGCGTGCTACGGATGGGTGTTGCCATCGTGACCAGTGAGCTGAGATAAGGCGAAGCTTTACCTAGCATAGACTTGTAGATGACCTGGAGCCAGTGGGTCTGGCGACGAATATGTAGCGAGGGCCAGCCGACTAGAGCATACAAGTCGCAGTGGTGGGTGGTATAAGGTGCTTTAGTGACAAAACGGATGGCACTGTGATAGACTGCATCCAGTTTGCTGAGTAGAGTGTTGGAAGCCATTTTGTAGATGACATCGCCGAAGTCGAGGATCGGTAGGATAGTCAGTTTTACTAGGGTAAGCTTGGCGGCGTGAGTGAAGGAGGCTTTGTTGCGGAATAGAAAGCCGACTCTTGATTTGATTTTCGATTGGAGATGTTTGATATGAGTCTGGAAGGAGAGTTTGCAGTCTAGCCAGACACCTAGGTACTTATAGACGTCCACATATTCTAGGTCGGAACCATCCAGGGTGGTGATGCTAGTCGGGCATGCAGGTGCAGGCAGCGACCGGTTGAAAAGCATGCATTTGGTTTTACTAGCGTTAAAGAGCAGTTGGAGGCCACGGAAGGAGTGTTGTATAGCATTGAAGCTTGTTTGGAGGTTAGATAGCACAGTGTCCAGAGACGGGCCGAAAGTATATAGAATGGTGTCGTCTGCGTAGAGGTGGATCAGGGAATCGCCCGCAGCAAGAGCAACATCATTGATATACACAGAGAAAAGAGTCGGCCCGAGAATTGAACCCTGTGGCACCCCCATAGAGACTGCCAGAGGACCGGACAGCATGCCCTCCGATTTGACACACTGAACTCTGTCTGCAAAGTAATTGGTGAACCAGGCAAGGCAGTCATCCGAAAAACCGAGGCTACTGAGTCTGCCGATAAGAATATGGTGATTGACAGAGTCGAAAGCCTTGGCAAGGTCGATGAAGACGGCTGCACAGTACTGTCTTTTATCGATGGCGGTTATGATATCGTTTAGTACCTTGAGTGTGGCTGAGGTGCACCCATGACCGGCTCGGAAACCAGATTGCACAGCGGAGAAGGTACGGTGGGATTCGAGATGGTCAGTGACCTGTTTGTTGACTTGGCTTTCGAAGACCTTAGATAGGCAGGGCAGGATGGATATAGGTCTGTAACAGTTTGGGTCCAGGGTGTCTCCCCCTTTGAAGAGGGGGATGACTGCGGCAGCTTTCCAATCCTTGGGGATCTCAGACGAGATGAAAGAGAGGTTGAACAGGCTGGTAATAGGGGTTGCGACAATGGTGGCAGATAGTTTCAGAAATAGAGGGTCCAGATTGTCAAGCCCAGCTGATTTGTACGGGTCCAGGTTTTGCAGCTCTTTCAGAACATCTGCTATCTGGATTTGGGTAAAGGAGAACCTGGAGAGGCTTGGGCGAGGAGCTGCGGGGGGGGGGGCGGAGCTGTTGGCCGAGGTTGAAGTAGCCAGGCGGAAGGCATGGCCAGCCGTTGAGAAATGCTTATTGAAGTTTTCGATAATCATGGATTTATCAGTGGTGACCGTGTTACCTAGCCTCAGTGCAGTGGGCAGCTGGGAGGAGGTGCTCTTGTTCTCCATGGACTTCACAGTGTCCCAGAACTTTTTGGAGTTGGAGCTACAGGATGCAAACTTCTGCCTGAAGAAGCTGGCCTTAGCTTTCCTGACTGACTGCGTGTATTGGTTCCGGAATTCCCTGAACAGTTGCATATCACGGGGACTATTCGATGCTATTGCAGTCCGCCACAGGATGTTTTTGTGCTGGTCGAGGGCAGTCAGGTCTGGGGTGAACCAAGGGCTGTATCTGTTCTTAGTTCTGCATTTTTTGAACGGAGCATGCTTATCTAAAATGGTGAGGAAGTTACTTTTAAAGAATGACCAGGCATCCCCAACTGACGGGATGAGGTCAATGTCCTTCCAGGATACCCGGGCCAGGTCGATTAGAAAGGCCTGCTCACAGAAGTGTTTTAGGGAGCGTTTGACAGTGATGAGGGGTGGTCGTTTGACTGCGGCTCCGTAGCGGATACAGGCAATGAGGCAGTGATCGCTGAGATCCTGGTTGAAGACAGCAGAGGTGTATTTGGAGGGCCAGTTGGTCAGGATGACGTCTATGAGGGTGCCCTTGTTTACAGAGTTAGGGTTGTACCTGGTGGGTTCCTTGATGATTTGTGTGAGATTGAGGGCATCTAGCTTAGATTGTAGGACTGGCGGGGTGTTAAGCATATCCCAGTTTAGGTCACCTAACAGAACAAACTCTGAGGCTAGATGGGGGGCGATCAATTCACAAATGGTGTCCAGGGCACAGCTGGGAGCTGAGGGGGGTCGGTAGCAGGCGGCAACCGTGAGAGACTTATTTCTGGAGAGAGTAATTTTCAAAATTAGTAGTTCGAACTGTTTGGGTATGGACCTGGAAAGTATGACATTACTTTGCAGGCTATCTCTGCAGTAAACTGCAACTCCTCCCCCTTTGGCAGTTCTATCTTGACGGAAGATGTTATAGTTGGGTATGGAAATCTCGGAATTTTTGGTGGCCTTCCTGAGCCAGGATTCAGACACAGCAAGGACATCAGGGTTAGCAGAGTGTGCTAAAGCAGTGAGTAAGACAAACTTAGGGAGGAGGCTTCTGATGTTGACATGCATGAAACCAAGGCTTTTTCGATCACAGAAGTCAACAAATGAGGGTGCCTGGGGACATGCAGGGCCTGGGTTTACCTCCACGTCACCCGCGGAACAGAGAAGGAGTAGTATGAGGGTGCGGCTAAAGGCTATCAAAACTGGTCGCCTAGAGCGTTGGGGACAGAGAATAAGAGGAGCAGGTTTCTGGGCATGGTAGAATATATTCAGGGCATAATGCGCAGACAGGGGTATGGTGGGGTGCGGGTACAGCGGAGGTAAGCCCAGGCACTGGGTGATGATGAGAGAGGTTGTATCTCTGGACATGCTGGTAGTAATGGGTGAGGTCACCGCATGTGTGGGAGGTGGGACAAAGGAGTTATCAGGGGTATGAAGAGTGGAACTAGGGGCTCCATTGTGAACTAAAACAATGATAACTAACCTGAACAACAGTATACAAGGCATATTGACATTTGAGAGAGACAATCAGCGAGGCATACAGTAATCACAGGTGTTGAATTGGGAAAGCTAGCTAAAACAGTAGGTGAGACAACAGCTAATCAGCTAGCACAACAACAGCAGGTAAAATGGCGTAGACTAGGCAACGGGGCCAACAGATAAAACAAACAAGCAGAATGGAGTACGGTGATTAATGGACAGTCCAGCGTGCATCAGCTATGTAGCCAAGAGATCAGTGTCCAGGGGGCAGCGGTGGATGGGGCAGGGAAGCTGGACTGGCGAGTGTTATCCATGTAAAAAAACTAACAATGACTAAATAGCTTGTAGCTAGTTAGCTGGTTAGCTTCTGGAGGTTCTTGAGTGTGTTCTAAAAATAAATAAAAAATAATAGCGATTCCGTATCACATTGGGTGAGGCAGGTTTCCGGAAGGTATAAACAAATTAAAAGTCAAAAGAGATAGAAAGTAAATATGGGTCCGGTGGGCGTTTGGGACGCGGCGATTCAGGCGGTTAGCAGGCCTGTGCTAACAAGCTAACAGTTTGTAGGCCCGGGCTAGACAAGGTAGCAGTTAGCGGACCGGAGATGGACAAGCTAGCAGTTAGCAGGCCGAATTAGCAAGCAGGGAGATAGCGAGGGCTAGAGAGTTAGCCTTTGGGGGACGTCGCGATGGGGTGAGTCTGTTTATTCCTCTTCATGCGGTGACATCGATAGACCGGTCGTGGGCCCGGGTATTGTAGCTCAGGAGTATGCTACGGTGGTAGCGCAGGCCGGGCTAGCTTCAAGCTAAGTGGGTGGAAACGCTAGCCAGGGGTAATCATCCGGGGTTGCGGTTTAGCTAGATAGCTAGTTGTGAAGATCCAGCGTATTTGGAAGCTTAGGTTTAGCAAAATGTTTTTAAAGGGATAGCTATGTAAAAAACGAAAAATAAACGAAAAATAAACGAAATATACAGGGACACGACACGACAGGACGACAGGACGACAGGACGACTTACTGCTACGCCATCTTGGATGGTCCATCCAAGTCAAGTCAAGAGCTCGCCAGCTTGTAGTCCTAAAACACTGAAATGAGTCAGCATTTTCTACCTCTGGTTTGTTGACCATTGCTATGGGAGAAATGAAGGGGAAAATAATGGGGTTTTGGGATATAAGGTCTGAAGTTAACACAGGCTTTGGAGATCTTGTACGTTTTGGTCTGTACAATAACTTCACATTTTTTCAGCAGTACAGTAACCTAAAACACAAGGCCAGATCTACACTGGAACGTACCTTTCAGCAGTACAGTAACCTAAAACACAAGGCCAAATCTACACTGGAGTTGCTTTGCTTACCAAGAGTACAGATAATGTTCCTGAGAAGCCAAGTTACAGTTTTGACATAAATCTGCATGAAAATCTATGGCAAGATCTGAAAATGGTTGTCTAGCATTGATTAACATGAAGAAGGAACAGTGATGCCGAAACGTTTGTAAATCCCCAATAAATGACTGGGAGATTATATATGGAGTGTGAGACTCAGGGGTGTTGATACAGAAAAATCTAATTTACATAAGTATGTCATTTACAATGCATTTGCAAACATTTCTAAAAACATGTTTTCACATTGTCATTAAGGGGTAATGGGTGCACATGGGTGAGAAGAAAAATCTATTTAGTCCATTTTGAAATCAAGCTCTTACACAACAAAATGTGGAAGAAGTCAAGGGGTATAAATACTTTCTGAAGGCACTGTAGCTTTAACGGTCAGTTCTATGGCATACATAACCATATCATCTGCATACAGATTAATATGAAGGGATTTAATACAAAGACCAATATTATTCATATGAATAGTAAAGAGAACTGGTCCCAATACTAACCCCTGTGGTACACCTAATATCCTGGAAACTAGACTCAACACCATCACACACATTGTGTCCTGTCTGTCAAATAGCTCTTAAACCATTTGCAAGACTTATTGTCCAGGCCCATTACAGATAGTTTATGAATGAGTAGGGAATGGTCAATGGTGTTGAATGCCTAGGGAAAGTCTATTTTCCCCGAAAGTATGTAATGTCACGTATTACTTATGGCTAGGATGTGGGGATTGATATCGGGCTGATTCCGGTGAGAGTAATCTGGCCCAAATGTATTACTTGGTGCTCGGGCATTTCATTATTTATTTTTCCATATTTTCTCATTGTCTCTGTGATCCAAAATAACAATTAACATTTCAATTAAATTCTTTAAGAGTCCTGTGTAGTATTTTAGTATGTTGATACGTTGAGCAAGGCAATTGATAAACATTAAGAACTTTTTGGAGTGAGCCTCCCGAGTGGTGCAGCGGTCTAAGACACTGCTATCAGTCTCTAGGTTTACCCCATCATGGTAGATATATCAGAGCAGCTTCACCTGCCGATACCACAGTATGGTGTTGTAGCTGGGGAGAGTGTGTTCCACCTGCCGATACCACAGTATGGTGTTGTAGCTGGGGAGAGTGTGTTCCACCTGCCGATACCACAGTATGGTGTTGTAGCTGGGGAGAGTGTGTTCCACCTGCCGATACCACAGTATGGTGTTGTAGCTGGGGAGAGTGTGTTCCACCTGCTGATACCACAGTATGGTGTTGTAGCTGTGGAGAGTGTGTTCCACCTGCTGATACCACAGTATGGTGTTGTAGCTGTGGAGAGTGTGTTCCACCTGCTGATACCACAGTATGGTGTTGTAGCTGGGGAGAGTGTGTTCCACCTGCCGATACCACAGTATGGTGTTGTAGCTGGGGAGAGTGTGTTCCACCTGCTGATACCACAGTATGGTGTTGTAGCTGTGGAGAGTGTGTTCCACCTGCTGATACCACAGTATGGTGTTGTAGCTGTGGAGAGTGTGTTCCACCTGCTGATACCACAGTATGGTGTTGTAGCTGGGGAGAGTGTGTTCCACCTGCTGATACCACAGTATGGTGTTGTAGCTGGGGAGAGTGTGTTCCACCTGCTGATACCACAGTATGGTGTTGTAGCTGGGGAGAGTGTGTTCCACCTGCTGATACCACAGTATGGTGTTGTAGCTGGGGAGAGTGTGTTCCACCTGCTGATACCACAGTATGGTGTTGTAGCTGGGGAGAGTGTGTTCCACCTGCTGATACCACAGTATGGTGTTGTAGCTGGGGAGAGTGTGTTCCACCTGCTGATACCACAGTATGGTGTTGTAGCTGGGGAGAGTGTGTTCCACCTGCTGATACCACAGTATGGTGTTGTAGCTGGGGAGAGTGTGTTCCACCTGCTGATACCACAGTATGGTGTTGTAGCTGGGGAGAGTGTGTTCCACCTGCTGATACCACAGTATGGTGTTGTAGCTGGGGAGAGTGTGTTCCACCTGCTGATACCACAGTATGGTGTTGTAGCTGGGGAGAGTGTGTTCCACCTGCTGATACCACAGTATGGTGTTGTAGCTGGGGAGAGTGTGTTCCACCTGCTGATACCACAGTATGGTGTTGTAGCTGGGGAGAGTGTGTTCCACCTGCTGATACCACAGTATGGTGTTGTAGCTGGGGAGAGTGTGTTCCACCTGCTGATACCACAGTATGGTGTTGTAGCTGGGGAGAGTGTGTTCCACCTGCTGATACCACAGTATGGTGTTGTAGCTGGTGGTATATGGGGCTTTGGTGACAAAACGGATGGCCCTGTGATAGACTGCATACAGTTTGCTGAGTGGAGTGTTGGAGGCTTTTTTGTAAATCACATCACGGAAGTCGAGGATTGGTAGGACTGTCAGTTTTACGTGGGTATGTTTGGCAACATGAGTGAAGGAGGCTTTGTTACGAAATAGGAAGCCGATTCTAGATTTAATTTTGGATTGGAGAAGCTTAATATGAGTCTGGAAGGTGAGTTTAAAGTCTAGCCAGACACCTAGGTATTTGTAGTTGTCCACAGATTCTAAGTCAGAACCGTCCAGAGTAGTGATGCTAGTCGGGCGGCCGGGTGCGGGCAGAGATCGGTTGAAGAGCATGCATTTAAATTTACTCGCGTTTCAGAGCAGTTGGAGGCCACGGAAGGAGTGTTGTATGGCATTGAAGCTCGTTTGGAGGTTTGTTAACACAGTGTCCAAAGAGGGGCCAGATGTATACAGAATGGTGTCGTCTGCGTAGAGGTGGATCAAGGAATCACCCGCAGCAAGAGCGACATCATTGATGTATACAGAGAAGAGAGTCGGCCCGAGAACTTAACCCTGCGGCACCCCTATAGAGACTGCCAGAGGACCGGACAACAGGCCCTCCGATTTGACACATTGAATCCTATCTGAGAAATAGTTGGTGAACCAGCCGAGGCAGTCATTTGAGATACCAAGGCTGTTGAGTCTGCCGATAAGAATGTGGTGATTGACAGAGTCAAAAGCCTTGGCCAGGTTGATGAAGATGGCTGCACTGTCTTTTATCGATGGCGGTTATGATATCGTTTAGGACCTTGAGCGTGGCTGAGGTCCACCCGTGACCAGCTTGGAAACCGGATTGCACAGCGAAGAAGGTAAGGTGGGATTCGAAATGGTCAGGGATCTGTTTGTTAACTTGGCTTTTGAAGACTTTAGAAAGGCAGGGCAGGATGGATATAGGTCTGTAACAGTTTGGGTCTAGATTGTCACCCCCTTTGAAGAGGGGGATGACCAGCTTTCCAATTTTTTGGGAATTTCAGACGATACGAAAAAAAGGTTGAACAGACTAGTAATAGGGGTTAGAACAATGGCGGCGGATAATTTTAGAAAGAGAGGGTCCAGATTGTCTAGCCCAGCTGATTCACACAGGTCCAGGTTTTGCAGCTGTTTCAGAATATCTGCTATCTGGATTTGGGTGAAGGAGAAGCTGGGGAGGCAAGTAGCTGCGGGCGGTGCAGGCCTGTAGACCGGGGTAGGGGTAGCCAGGAGGAAAGCATGGCCAGCCGTAAAGAAATGCTTATTGAAATTCTCGATTATCATGGATTTATCGGTGGTGACAGTGTTTCCTAGCCCTAGTGCAGTGGGCATCTGGGATGAGGTGCTCTTATTCTCCATGGACTTTACAGTGTCCCAGAACGTTTTGGAGTTAGAGCCACAGGATGCAAATTTCTGTTTGAAAAAACATGCCTTTGCTTTCCTAACTGACTGTGTGTATTGGCTCCTGACTTTCCTGAAAAGTTGCATATCACGGGGGCTATTCGATGCTAGTGCAGTACGCCACAGGATGTTTTTGTGCTGTTTGAGGGCAGTCAGGTCTGGAGTGAACCAAGGGCTATATCTGTTCTTAGTTCTACATTTTTTGAAAGGGGCATGCTTATTTAAGATGGTCAGGAAGGCACCACTGCAAACTGTATGCTCTCGTTGGCTGGCCCTCGCTTCATAATTGTCGCCAAAGACACTGGCTCCAGGTCATCTATAAGTCTTTAATAGGTAAAGCCCCGCCTTATGTCAGCTCACTGGTCACCATAGCAGCAACCACCCGTAGCATGCGCTCCAGCAGGTATATTTCAACGGACACACCCAAAGCCAATTCCTCCTTTGGCCGCCTTTCCTTCCAGTTCTCTGCTACCAGTGACTGGAACGAATTGCAAAAATCGCTGAAACTGGAGACTCCTTCCTGTTGGAAGGTGAGCCTTTTCCCCAGTCTGAGGTCCTGAGCGCTCTGAGGCAGGTTTTCATCACTTTCTTTTTTTTCTATTGAGTTATTGTACGCTTGTTTAACTCTGTGTTGTTGTTTCTGTCATACTGCTTTGCTTTATCTTGGCCAGGTCGCAGTTGAAAATGAGATCTTGTTCTCAATTAGCTTACCTGGTTAAAAAAAGGTGAAAAAAATAAAATAAATAAATAAATACAGCATCTTCTAAATGTGTGTTGAGAAACACTCCCTCCTGGTGGAGAACTGAGGAAGTGCACCTAAACCATCTAAACTAGTCACTTATAACAGCATCATTACCATCTGTCTGATATCTAATGGTTCATAGCAAAGTGTTGTTGAAGTGGTTGAAGACAGGTGCAGGTGTATAGAGCTGTAGTCAGTATTATATGAGAGGATCAGAGAGGGTTTTTGTAGAGGAGAGAGGGTATAGTGAAACACTGTGCTTCACTAGCAGCACAGAAATACACTGCACTGTCTTCAGCTTCTGTCACTTTGGGAAAATGTAGATACGCCATTTTATTAGCTGCAGCATCTCCACTGACATCAAAACGCCCTTTAACGGAATCTTCCACAGTTGGACTGGTGTTCCACACATACCCAATGAGTTTCAGAGCAGTGTTTTGGGCTGACTGTTGGTACCACAGTATCATGTTGTAATTTGAAACAGTGTGGCTGCAGGTGAGATTAACATTGTCTTCAGGTCCTTTTAGTATTGCAGCAGGAGTCTGGTGAACTTTGTCTGTTTGTGACAGCCCTGTGGATGAAAACAGACCATCTGAAATATACAGTATTACTCAGCATATTGACAGCAATATATTTCAGTAGTAAATCTATCTTTCATGAGGGATTTAGTACCTGTCACCCATAGTGGTAGAGTTGCTACATGTATGAGAAGCTTGATCATGTTGATGGTTCTGGAGAGAAGAGTCACATGGACAAGGAGAAAGGGTTTTCAGATAGTCAGAGATGTCATGTCATCTAGTGGGAGTGTCAAATGTATGTCAGCATCCCAAATGTCACCCTATTCCCTTTCTAGTGCACTACTTTAGACCAGAGCCCATAGGGGGGAAAGGAGAACAAGTCAACAGAGAAGGGGAGCTGAACTGAGCTGCCGGGGGGGAAGGAAATGACATCACTTTGACGTCAGAACTTGTGTTGATATTCAAGCAGATCCCTTGTTCACCTACAGGTCTCCTGTTCAACTTAAAGGTGTATTGTGGAACATACCGGTATCTACATCATTAAAGACTTTTTTAGTCTTTAGATCTGATCTGTGTTATAGATTCTGCAGCCTTCAAACTAGACACAGGATGTAATTTGAGGTTTGATATCAACTTCCTCCATGTGCTCAGACATCTACAGCGGTGGACAGCAGGTGTGCTGGGTGTTGATGTACACTGCAGTTATGGAGGAAAGGATCAGAAGGGGCTTTTGGAGAAGAGAGAAGGGGATCTACATCACTGGACTGACTTCAGATCAGAACAGTAATACACTGCACTGACTTCAGGTCAGAACAGTAGTACAATGCACTGACTTCAGACCAGAACTGTGAGAGTGAGAGAGAGAGAGAGATAGAGAGAGAGAGAGATAGGGGAGAGATAGAGTGAGAGAGAGAGAGAGAGATAGAGACCCTCTTCAACATATATATCAACGAATTGGCGAGGGCACTAGAAAAGTCTGCAGCACCCGGCCTCCCCCTGCTAGAATCCGAAGTCAAATGTCTGCTGTTTGCTGATGATCTGGTGCTTCTGTCACCAACCAAGGAGGGCCTACAGCAGCACCTAGATCTTATGCACAGATTCTGTCAGACCTGGGCCCTGACAGTAAATCTCAGTAAGACCAAAATAATGGTGTTCCAAAAAAGGTCCAGTCACCAGGACCACAAATACAAATTCCATCTAGACACTGTTGCCCTAGAGCACACAAAAAACTATACATACCTTGGCCTAAACATCAGCACCACAGGTAACTTCCACAAAGCTGTGAACGATCTGAGAGACAAGGCAAGAAGGGCATTCTATGCCATCAAAAGAAACATACATTTCAACATACCAATTAGGATTTGGCTAAAAATACTTGAATCAGTCATAGAGCCCATTGCCCTTTATGGTTGTGAGGTCTGGGGTCCGCTCACCAACCAAGACTTCACAAAATGGGACAAACACCAAATTGAGACTCTGCACGCAGAATTCTGCAAAAATATCCTCCGTGTACAACGTAGAACACCAAATAATGCATGCAGAGCAGAATTAGGCCGATACCCACTAATTATCAAAATCCAGAAAAGAGCTGTTAAATTCTACAACCACCTAAAAGGAAGCGATTCACAAACCTTCCATAACAAAGCCATCACCTACAGAGAGATGAACCTGGAGAAGAGTCCCCTAAGCAAGCTGGTCCTGGGGCTCTGTTCACAAACACAAACACACACTACAGAGCCCCAGGACAGCAGCACAATTAGACCCAACCAAATCATGAGAAAACAAAAAGATAACTACTTAACACATTGGAAAGAATTAACAAAAAAACAGAGCAAACTAGAATGCTATTTGGCCCTACACAGAGAGTACACAGCGGCAGAATACCTGACCACTGTGACTGACCCAAAATTAAGGAAAGCCTTGACTATGTACAGACTCAGTGAGCATAGCCTTGCTATTGAGAAAGGCCGCCGTAGGCAGACATGGCTCTCAAGAGAAGACAGGCTATGTGCTCACTGCCCACAAAATGAGGTGGAAACTGAGCTGCACTTCCTAACCTCCTGCCCAATGTATGACCATATTAGAGAGACATATTTCCCTCAGATTACACAGATCCACAAAGAATTCGAAAACAAATCCAATTTTGAAAAACTCCCATATCTACTGGGTGAAATTCCACAGTGTGCCATCACAGCAGCAAGATTTGTGACCTGTTGCCACGAGAAAAGGGCAACCAGTGAAGAACAAACACCATTGTAAACACAACCCATATTTATGCTTATTTATTTTATCTTGTGTCCTTTAGCCATTTGTACATTGTTAGAACACTGTATATATATATAATATGACATTTGTAATGTCTTTACTGTTTTGAAACTTCTGTATGTGTAATGTTTACTGTTAATTTTTGTTGTTTTTCACTTTATATATTCACTTTGTATGTTGTCTACCTCACTTGCTTTGGCAATGTTAACACATGTTTCCCATGCCAATAAAGCCATTGAATTGAATTGAATTGAGAGAGAGGGGAGAGATAGAGAGAGAGGGGAGAGATAGAGAGAGAGAGAGGGGAGAGATAGAGAGAGAGAGAGAGAGAGAGAGAGAGAGAGAGAGAGAGAGAGAGAGAGAGAGAGGGGAGAGATAGAAATGGAGTAATGGAATATGACATTGTAACATTGCATAATGTATGTTAATGAGTGGTGACAGTAAACTGTAAATACTGGTATACTGTACTAGGACAGATATCACCTTATGCCATCATCCATCTGTGTTTATTCATTGGCATTGAGTCAAAGTCAAACCTCAGATGCAGGTGTTCTGAGCCGTGGTCTAATATTACCATCAGACAGGGTTTTAGTAGAGAACAGGAGGAAGTCTACATCACTGTGTTGGCTGGCTGCACAGTAATAAACTGCACAGTGTTCAGGTCCTCTCAGACTCAATAGATGAAGATAAGCCTCTTTCCCACCATCTCCACTCACATTGAAGTGCTTTTCAAATGATTTCTCCATGGTTATTAACTTGGTATATGCATAACCAATGAGTTTCATAGCAGTGTCTCCTGCTGACTGTTTGTACCATAGTATCACGTAGTAGTTAGGGATCGTATGGCTGCAGGTGAGTTGAACGTCTCCTCCAGGACCTTCTGTTAGTGCCACAGGCCTCTGATGAACCATGCTACTAAACACCTGCCCTGTGGACAGAGAGAGAGAGAGAGAGGAGAGGGAGAGAGAGGGAGAGAGAGAAGAGGGGAGAGAAGGAGAGAGAGAGGAGAGAGAGGGAGAGAGAGAGACAGAGAGAGGAGAGAAGGTGATAGAGAAAGAGAGGAGAGACGGAGAGAGGAGAGAAGTTGAGAAAGATGGAGCAAGAGAAAGGATATTTTATTCAGTTTGATAACATTCGTAGTATCGTTATGCTTCTCATCTTAAGTGATGTAATACCTGTCACCCAGAGTGGTAGAGCTGCCAGGTGAATCAGAACTCTGAACATCATGATGAAGAAAAAGATAATGATGAAGATGATGAATATGCTGAGGAAGACGATGATGATGTGATATGAGTGTCTCCTGGAGGAAGCTCTGAGGTGAAAGGAGATTGGCTGTTGTAGTAGCATGTTTCCTTCAGGGTGGTGGATAGTGACAGTGTTAAAGGGAGTGTCAGGAAGCCTGTACTGTGAAGCTTGCTCATAGGACCTCACTGTGAACATGACTGATTACATGATCATGACAATGAACCCATCAGACATTAGAAGAACTAGAGTTAGAGGTCCCCCTACAGTATGTGATGAGACCATCAGACATTAGAAGAACTAGAGTTAGAGGTCCCCCTACAGTATGTGATGAGACCATCAGACATTAGAAGAACTAGAGTTAGAGGTCCCCCTACAGTATGTGATGAGACCATCAGCCATTAGAAGAACTAGAGTTAGAGGTCCCCCTACAGTATGTGATGAGACCATCAGACATTAGAAGAACTAGAGTTAGAGGTCCCCCTACAGTATGTGATGAGACCATCTCTTTACATGTTATATTACATCCTGTTGAAATACTGGGGTTTGTGTGCAGCTGTACTTGTTGTCTGTATCACTGTGTTGACTCACAGCACAGAAGTACATTCCACTGTCTCCTGTCTCCAACTTCTTCACTGTGAAAGATCCACTCTCAGCTACAGCCTTTCTGGCTGAGAATTTGTCTTTACTGAATTCCCCTGAATAGTCAGGTTGAGAACTGGGAGTAATGAAGACTACCTGCTTCATTCCCTCTCCTGGAAGATGTCTGTACCAGTACATCTGGAAGTAGCTAGATCCCTTAGTGTGACTGCAGTTCATCAGAGCATCACTGTCTTTCAGTTCCCAGAGTATGGTGGGTGTCTGAGTGACTTCACTCCCCTCAACAAGACCTGTAAGGATACAGTGAGAATGAAATCAACAGAGTTAGGTACAGTTAGGCCTGAACAAATCAAGACTCAGTTGAAGTCCACATATGCTTGGAAACATCAATATCTATAACTAGAGAAGTCCTTCATTGTAAATAAGAATTTTGTTCTTAACTTTCCTTGTTAAATAAATGAAACCTTATGAAACTATACCTGCAGCACAGAGCAGTGAGACAGTAACAGAGAAGAGACATGTGAACATGTTTGATCACGTTATATGTGAGAGTGCTGGAAAGAGTCTGGTATCAATGTATATAAAACAAGAGGAGTGTCACATAGATGAATAGATGACAATCAGTAGACCAGGTTCCACCATATTCAACATGTCAGTGAAGTGGGAGGGACTGATGATCTGAATACATCATGCTAATTAGTGGTTCAGACTGTAGAGACATTCACATTATTAAAGTTAGAGGTCCCCCTACAGTCCATGATGAGACCATCAGCTCTTTACATATTATATTCTATCCTATAGAGCTCACCAGCTTGTAGTCCTAAAACACTGAAATGAGTCAGCATTTTCTACCTCTGGTTTGTTGACCATTGCTATGGGAGAAATGAAGGGTGAAAATAATGGGGTTTTGTGATATAAGGTCTGAAGTGAACACAGGCTTTGGAGATCTTATACGTTTTGGTCTGTGAAATATCTTAAAACCTCTCTGGTCTAGGGTCTAGTTTCCTGAATATCAGTAAATCAATCTTTTGGCGTGCGAGCAGATGTTGCGCTAATGAATTTGCCTTTCCTATTGAACATACTTCTTTCCGTATGAAACATTATATTTTATTTAAATTTTAGATAGATGAACAGAAACATCGTTTGACTTGTTTGGACGAAGTTTAGTGGTTGCTTTTTGGACTCCTTTGTCTGTCTGTTGAGAATTACTGAAATCAATGCCGCCAACTAAATTGACTTTTTGGGATATAAAGATGGATTTTATCGAACAAAACAACCATTCAGGTTGTAGCTGGGACCCTTGTGATTGCAAACAGAGGAAGATCTTCAGAGGTAAGTGATTTATTTTATAACTATTTGTGATTTTGTGAAGCTTGTGCTGGTTGAAAAATATGTTGATGTGGGGCACCGTCAACAGACAATTGCATATCTCAATAGATAGATAACAATAGATGCAATCACACAAGCAGGATTAAAAGTAAAATAATTCACTAACCTTTTGAAAATCGTATATTCTGTACTCTATATCATCGACTGCATCCTTATGTAATACATCTATCACTAGCCACTTTAACTATGCCACTTTGTTTACATACTCATCTCATATGTATATACTGTACTCGATACCATCTACTGTATCTTGCCTATGCTGCTCTGTACCATCACTCATTCATATATCCTTATGTACATATTCTTTATCCCCTTACACTGTGTATAAGAAAGTAGTTTTGGAATTGTTAGTTAGATTACTTGTTGGTTATTACTGCATTGTCGGAACTAGAAGCACAAGCATTTCGCTACACTCACATTAACATCTGCTAACCATGTGTATGTGACAAATAAAATTTGATTTGATTTGATTTATTCTTTGGTCGTAAATTCTTTTTGGAATCTGACAACGCAGTTAGATTAAAAAGAAGTTAAGCTTTTAAATGATATAAGACACTTGTATGTTCATGAATGTTTAATATTACAAATATTTACTTGAATTGCGCACCCTCCAATTTCACCGGATGTTGTCGGCTTTGTCCCGGGACACCTAACCCTAATTAGCAAACATAACCATATAACCTGCATACAGATTCATATGAAGGGATTTAATACAAAGACCAATATTATTAATATGAATAGTAAAGAGAACTGGTCCCAATACTAACCCCTGTGGTACACCTAATATCCTGGAAACTAGACTCAACACCATCAGAACGCACACATTGTGTCCTGTCTGTCAGATAGCTCTTAAACCATTTGCAAGACTTATTGTCTGGCCATGCCTTCCTCCTGGCTACTCCAACCTCGGCCAACAGCTCCGCCCCCCCCGCAGCTACTCGCCCAAGCCTCTTCAGCTTCTCCTTTACCCAAATCCAGATAGCAGATGTTCTGAAAGAGCTGCAAAACCTGGACCCGTACAAATCAGCTGGGCTTGACAATCTGGACCCTCTATTTCTGAAACTATCCGCCACCATTGTCGCAACCCCTATTACCAGCCTGTTCAACCTCTCTTTCATATTGTCTGAGATCCCCAAGGATTGGAAAGCTGCCGCAGACACCCTGGACCCAAACTGTTACAGACCTATATCCATCCTGCCCTGCCTATCTAAGGTCTTCAAAAGCCAAGTGAACAAACAGATCACTGACCATCTTGAATCCCACCGTACCTTCTCCGCTGTGCAATCTGGTTTCTCTCAAGGTTCTAAAGATATCATAACCGCCATCGATAAAAGACAGAACTGTGCAGCCGTCTTCATCGACCTGGCCAAGGCTTTCGACTCTGCCAATCACCATATTCTTATCGGCAGACTCAGTAGCCTCGATTTTTCTAATGACAGCCTTGATCCCGGATCTGGTATAATTATCATCAGCAACGCTGAATAGCATAGCGCCACAGTCAAATAATATTACTAGAACATATTCATATTCATGAAATCACAAGTGCAATATTGCAAAACAAAAAACACAATTTTGGAAACTTTAGAGTGTTTCCTATCCTAATCTGTCAATTATATGCATATTCTAGCATCTGGTCCTGAGAAATAGGCTGTTTACTTACTTAATTTTTCCAAACATAAAAATAGTGCCCCCTAGCCTCAAGAGGTTTTAAGATCTTTGTGGATGGAGCCTCCTGAGTGGCGTGGTAGTCAAAAACACTGCAGTGCAAATTGTGTTGCCACAGATGCTGGTTCAAGACCTGTGTTGTAGCTGGGGAGAGTGTGTTCCACCTGCTGATATCACAGTATTGTGTTTCTACAGATGTTGGTTCAAGACCTGTGTTGTAGCTGGGGAGAGTGTGTTCCACCTGCTGATATCACAGTATTGTGTTGCTACAGATGTTGGTTCAAGACCTGTGTTGTAGCTGGGGAGAGTGTGTTCCACCTGCTGATATCACAGTATTGTGTTGCTACAGATGCTGGTTCAAGACCTGTGTTGTAGCTGGGGAGAGTGTGTTCCACCTGCTGATATCACAGTATTGTGTTGCTACAGATGTTGGTTCAAGACCTGTGTTGTAGCTGGGGAGAGTGTGTTCCACCTGCTGATATCACAGTATTGTGTTGCTACAGATGCTGGTTCAAGAACTGTGCCGCCACCAGGACACCCATGAAGTGATGCACAATTGGAGTCGTCTGAGTTAGGGAAGGGTTTGGTCGGCAGGGATGTCCTTGTCCCATCACTCTTTAACAACTCTTGTGGCTGGCTGGGGGCATGCACACTGACACTGCTGAAAACACAGTATGGTGTTGTAGCTGGGGTGAGTGTGTTCCACCTGCTGATACCACAGTATGGTGTTGTAGCTGGGAAGAGTGTGTTCCACCTGCTGATACCACAGTATGGTGTTGTAGCTGGGGAGAGTGTGTTCCACATTCAAGATGAACATTCAAAAGGACATGGATCTTCAACTCTCAGACTCCTTACTACACACCATAGTTTACTGTGGTACTGTGTCTGGTGAGTCCACATGTATTAGTTGAGCTGTAACTCCACCTACAGGAAAGACATGATATCATACCATACTGTATCATGGTCTCCTGTATATCAGAGGGAACCTCCCCTTTCTGTTAGACCAGCTGGTGAGTGTTTTGGCATTGAATCAGAGTCAGATACAGTGTGATGTTAATACAGGTGTGATTAGTCTACAGTACACCAGTGAGGAGGTTTTTGTAGAGCAGAGAGGGAGATCTAATGCACTGTGTAAACTAGCAGCACAGTAATACACAGCACTGCTATTTGGAGTTAGTTGTTTGATGGTTAAGGTGCTGGTACCACCTGCACTAGCATCTCCTACTATATCAAATCCAGCCTCAGGAGATGCAGATGTCCCGATCATGTATCCTAAAAACACAAATTCTCTGTTTGATTGCTTGTACCAGAGGATACGATTGTAGCCTGATATACTATGTGAACACTAAATCTTAGCTGACTCTCCCTGGTTCTTGTACAGGTCTGCAGGTGTTTGGTGAACCTGATTACTGAGAGAAGAACCTTTAGGGAGAGAAAGAGAGAGAGAGAAAGAGAGAGAGAAAGAGAGAGAGAGAGAGAGAGAGAGAGAGAGAGAGAGAGAGAGAGAGAGAGAGAGAGAGAGAGAGAGAGAGAAAGAGAAAGAGAAAGAGAGAGAAAGAGGTGAAACAACAAATAAAGAAAATGTTCACTTAAAACACGATCAAGTGAAGATATTAGTAGTTGATTAAATCAATGATCTGAATACCTGCAGCCCAGGCTGTGTAACCCATGGTGATGGAGATAAGAATTCTGATCATGTTGACTCACTGTTAAGGAGACAGAAAGAATGAGACAGACAAACCACTCTACATGAATTAGAGGTGGCTTCTCATCAACTCATCTCAGTGATCTTATAGAGGGATGCTGCCTCCTTATGAGAACATCTACAACATCAGAGACCTGAGATGAACCCTGCAGGAGGAGTCTATGTGGGACAGGAAGCAGGGTTTAGTAGAGCAGAGAGGGAGATCTGATGCACTGATATCTGGAGGTAGTTGATTGATGGTTAAAGGAAATATTCACCCATTCTGAATGTTCTATTATTTTATCTCTGAGTGAGGTCCTATCGATGCCATGGGTCATTTCATGTTTTAATGTGTATCTGAGTTGTTGGCATTCAAGCAGGCAGACATTGGTCTGGTATGACGTAGTACTGTGATAAAGTGATAAAGAGTGGCCCACCTCCCGGCCCGCTCAGTGATCACTTGGCTACACAGCTGATGCCTTCCGGACTCTTCCCCAACACTGCATGAACTACACTAGTCCACCGGATCCTTGCAGTAAGCTCTGGACGGTTGCATCGGATCATCGCTGTGGCTAACACCCCTGTCCTGAAGCTAGCACCAGTTAGCCGTGAGCCAGGCGCATCTCACAGCTAGCAAACAAAATTACTACAACCACAATACTTCTTTCACCAATTGGCCTGAACCCTTTGTCGACACGAAGCCCCGCCGTTCCACCACAACTGGTCTGCCGACGTAACTCCATCCGCTGTGCCCCCAACCGGCCTTTGCCAGACGTCGGAGCAGGCGCTTCTACTAGCCCCAGCCTGCTAACTTTAAACGCTGTGTCTCCCGCTTGCTAGGTAGTAACGACTACCCAGCGGCTTCCCTGTTCCATCTATTGCTGTTCACTGGACCCTATGATCACTTGGCTACATAGCTGATGGCTGCTGGACTGTTCATTAATCACAGTACTCCATTTTGTTTATTTGTTGTTTATCTGTTGTCCCCAGCCTCCAACTCAGGCCCTGTGTGTAGTTAACTGACCCTCTCTGCTCTTTCATCTCCATTTTACCTGTTGTTGTTGTCTTAGCTGATTAGCTGCTTTGGTCTTACTCGTTGTTGTCTTAGCAAATTAGCTGCTTTTGTCTTAGCCGTTGTTGTCTTCGCTAGCTCTCCCAATCAGCAGCTGTGATTGCTTTATGCCTCGCATTATGTCTCTCTCAAATGTCAACATTCCTTGTGTATTGTTGTTTAGGATAGTTATCATTGTTTTAGATTACTGTGGAGCGCCTAGTCCAACTCAACATGACTCTGATACCTCCTCCCAGCCATACTCATGTCTCTACCTCTCATTCATCCTCAGGTCTCTACTACTCAGCCATCCTCAGGTCTCTACTACTCAGCCATCCTCAGGTCTCTACTACTCAGCCATCCTCAGGTCTATACTACTCAGCCATCCTCAGGTCTCCACCACTCAGCCATCCTCAGGTCTCCACCACTCAGCCATGATATGGTCTCTACTACTCAGCCATCCTCAGGTCTCTACTACTCAGCCATCCTCAGGTCTCTACTACTCAGCCATCCTCAGGTCTCCACCACTCAGCCATCCTCAGGTCTCTACCACTCAGCCATCCTCAGGTCTCCACCACTCAGCCATCCTCAGGTCTCTACCACTCAGCCTGGCCCAGGTTCCCTAGGTGCCTCCCATACCACATTCCATAGCCCAGGCCACCTAGGGCCCTCCAACACCACCGGCACTGCCTCAGGCCCCATAGGGCCCTCCAATACTACCAGCCCTGGTCCAGGCACCCATACCTAAACCATCTAAACTAGCCACTTATAACAGTATCATTACCATCTGTCTGATATCTAATGGTTCATAGCAAAGTGTTGTTGAAGTGGTTGAAGACAGGTGCAGGTGTATAGAGCTGTAGTCAGTATTATATGAGAGGATCAGAGAGGGTTTTTGTAGAGGAGAGAGGGTATAGTGAAACACTGTGCTTCACTAGCAGCACAGAAATACACTGCACTGTCTTCAGCTTCTGTCACTTTGGGAAAATGTAGATACGCCATTTTATTAGCTGCAGCATCTCCACTGACATCAAAACGCCCTTTAAAGGAATCTTCCACAGTTGGACTGGTGTATCTCACATACCCAATGAGTTTCAGAGCAGTGTTTTGGCCTGACTGTTGGTACCACAGTATCATGTAGTAATTTGAATCAGTGTGGCTGCAGGTGAGATTAACTTTGTCTTCAGGTCCTTTTAGTATTGCAGTAGGAGTCTGGTGAACTTTGTCTGTTTGTGACAGCCCTGTGGATGAAAACAGACCATATGAAAGATACAGTATTACTCAGCATATTGACAGCAATATATTTCAGTAGTAAATCTATCTTTCATGAGGGATTTAGTACCTGTCACCCATAGTGGTAGAGTTGCTACATGTATGAGAAGCTTGATCATGTTGATGGTTCTGGAGAGAAGAGTCACATGGACAAGGAGAAAGGGTTTTCAGATAGTCAGAGATGTCATGTCATCTAGTGGGAGTGTCAAATGTATGCCAGCATCCCAAATGGCACCCTATTCCCTTTCTAGTGCACTACTTTAGACCAGAGCCCATAGGGGGGAAAGGAGAACAAGTCAACAGAGAAGGGGAGCTGAACTGAGCTGCCGGAGGGGAAGGAAATGACATCACTTTGACGTCAGAACTTGTGTTGATATTCAAGCAGATCCCTTGTTCACCTACAGGTCTCCTGTTCAACTTAAAGGTGTATTGTGGAACATACCGGTATCTACATCATTAAAGGATTTCTCTTTTTTAGTCTTTAGATCTGATCTGTGTTATAGATTCTGCAGCCTTCAAACTAGACACAGGATGTAATTTGAGGTTTGATATCAACTTCCTCCATGTGCTCAGACATCTACAGCGGTGGACAGCAGGTGTGCTGGGTGTTGATGTACACTGCAGTTATGGAGGAAAGGATCAGAAGGGGCTTTTGGAGAAGAGAGAAGGGGATCTACATCACTGGACTGACTTCAGATCAGAACAGTAATACACTGCACTGACTTCAGGTCAGAACAGTAGTACAATGCACTGACTTCAGACCAGAACTGTGAGAGTGAGAGAGAGAGAGAGATAGAGAGAGAGAGAGATAGGGGAGAGATAGAGTGAGAGAGAGAGAGAGAGATAGAGACCCTCTTCAACATATATATCAACGAATTGGCGAGGGCACTAGAAAAGTCTGCAGCACCCGGCCTCCCCCTGCTAGAATCCGAAGTCAAATGTCTGCTGTTTGCTGATGATCTGGTGCTTCTGTCACCAACCAAGGAGGGCCTACAGCAGCACCTAGATCTTATGCACAGATTCTGTCAGACCTGGGCCCTGACAGTAAATCTCAGTAAGACCAAAATAATGGTGTTCCAAAAAAGGTCCAGTCACCAGGACCACAAATACAAATTCCATCTAGACACTGTTGCCCTAGAGCACACAAAAAACTATACATACCTTGGCCTAAACATCAGCACCACAGGTAACTTCCACAAAGCTGTGAACGATCTGAGAGACAAGGCAAGAAGGGCATTCTATGCCATCAAAAGAAACATACATTTCAACATACCAATTAGGATTTGGCTAAAAATACTTGAATCAGTCATAGAGCCCATTGCCCTTTATGGTTGTGAGGTCTGGGGTCCGCTCACCAACCAAGACTTCACAAAATGGGACAAACACCAAATTGAGACTCTGCACGCAGAATTCTGCAAAAATATCCTCCGTGTACAACGTAGAACACCAAATAATGCATGCAGAGCAGAATTAGGCCGATACCCACTAATTATCAAAATCCAGAAAAGAGCTGTTAAATTCTACAACCACCTAAAAGGAAGCGATTCACAAACCTTCCATAACAAAGCCATCACCTACAGAGAGATGAACCTGGAGAAGAGTCCCCTAAGCAAGCTGGTCCTGGGGCTCTGTTCACAAACACAAACACACACTACAGAGCCCCAGGACAGCAGCACAATTAGACCCAACCAAATCATGAGAAAACAAAAAGATAACTACTTAACACATTGGAAAGAATTAACAAAAAAACAGAGCAAACTAGAATGCTATTTGGCCCTACACAGAGAGTACACAGCGGCAGAATACCTGACCACTGTGACTGACCCAAAATTAAGGAAAGCCTTGACTATGTACAGACTCAGTGAGCATAGCCTTGCTATTGAGAAAGGCCGCCGTAGGCAGACATGGCTCTCAAGAGAAGACAGGCTATGTGCTCACTGCCCACAAAATGAGGTGGAAACTGAGCTGCACTTCCTAACCTCCTGCCCAATGTATGACCATATTAGAGAGACATATTTCCCTCAGATTACACAGATCCACAAAGAATTCGAAAACAAATCCAATTTTGAAAAACTCCCATATCTACTGGGTGAAATTCCACAGTGTGCCATCACAGCAGCAAGATTTGTGACCTGTTGCCACGAGAAAAGGGCAACCAGTGAAGAACAAACACCATTGTAAACACAACCCATATTTATGCTTATTTATTTTATCTTGTGTCCTTTAGCCATTTGTACATTGTTAGAACACTGTATATATATATAATATGACATTTGTAATGTCTTTACTGTTTTGAAACTTCTGTATGTGTAATGTTTACTGTTAATTTTTGTTGTTTTTGACTTTATATATTCACTTTGTATGTTGTCTACCTCACTTGCTTTGGCAATGTTAACACATGTTTCCCATGCCAATAAAGCCATTGAATTGAATTGAATTGAGAGAGAGGGGAGAGATAGAGAGAGAGGGGAGAGATAGAGAGAGAGAGAGGGGAGAGATAGAGAGAGAGAGAGAGAGAGAGAGAGAGGGGAGAGATAGAAATGGAGTAATGGAATATGACATTGTAACATTGCATAATGTATGTTAATGAGTGGTGACAGTAAACTGTAAATACTGGTATACTGTACTAGGACAGATATCACCTTATGCCATCATCCATCTGTGTTTATTCATTGGCATTGAGTCAAAGTCAAACCTCAGATGCAGGTGTTCTGAGCCGTGGTCTAATATTACCATCAGACAGGGTTTTAGTAGAGAACAGGAGGAAGTCTACATCACTGTGTTGGCTGGCTGCACAGTAATAAACTGCACAGTGTTCAGGTCCTCTCAGACTCAATAGATGAAGATAAGCCTCTTTCCCACCATCTCCACTCACATTGAAGTGCTTTTCAAATGATTTCTCCATGGTTATTAACTTGGTATATGCATAACCAATGAGTTTCATAGCAGTGTCTCCTGCTGACTGTTTGTACCATAGTATCACGTAGTAGTTAGGGATCGTATGGCTGCAGGTGAGTTGAACGTCTCCTCCAGGACCTTCTGTTAGTGCCACAGGCCTCTGATGAACCATGCTACTAAACACCTGCCCTGTGGACAGAGAGAGAGAGAGAGAGGAGAGGGAGAGAGAGGGAGAGAGAGAAGAGGGGAGAGAAGGAGAGAGAGAGAGGAGAGAGAGGGAGAGAGAGAGACAGAGAGAGGAGAGAAGGTGATAGAGAAAGAGAGGAGAGACGGAGAGAGGAGAGAAGTTGAGAAAGATGGAGCAAGAGAAAGGATATTTTATTCAGTTTGATAACATTCGTAGTATCGTTATGCTTCTCATCTTAAGTGATGTAATACCTGTCACCCAGAGTGGTAGAGCTGCCAGGTGAATCAGAACTCTGAACATCATGATGAAGAAAAAGATAATGATGAAGATGATGAATATGCTGAGGAAGACGATGATGATGTGATATGAGTGTCTCCTGGAGGAAGCTCTGAGGTGAAAGGAGATTGGCTGTTGTAGTAGCATGTTTCCTTCAGGGTGGTGGATAGTGACAGTGTTAAAGGGAGTGTCAGGAAGCCTGTACTGTGAAGCTTGCTCATAGGACCTCACTGTGAACATGACTGATTACATGATCATGACAATGAACCCATCAGACATTAGAAGAACTAGAGTTAGAGGTCCCCCTACAGTATGTGATGAGACCATCAGACATTAGAAGAACTAGAGTTAGAGGTCCCCCTACAGTATGTGATGAGACCATCAGACATTAGAAGAACTAGAGTTAGAGGTCCCCCTACAGTATGTGATGAGACCATCAGCCATTAGAAGAACTAGAGTTAGAGGTCCCCCTACAGTATGTGATGAGACCATCAGACATTAGAAGAACTAGAGTTAGAGGTCCCCCTACAGTATGTGATGAGACCATCTCTTTACATGTTATATTACATCCTGTTGAAATACTGGGGTTTGTGTGCAGCTGTACTTGTTGTCTGTATCACTGTGTTGACTCACAGCACAGAAGTACATTCCACTGTCTCCTGTCTCCAACTTCTTCACTGTGAAAGATCCACTCTCAGCTACAGCCTTTCTGGCTGAGAATTTGTCTTTACTGAATTCCCCTGAATAGTCAGGTTGAGAACTGGGAGTAATGAAGACTACCTGCTTCATTCCCTCTCCTGGAAGATGTCTGTACCAGTACATCTGGAAGTAGCTAGATCCCTTAGTGTGACTGCAGTTCATCAGAGCATCACTGTCTTTCAGTTCCCAGAGTATGGTGGGTGTCTGAGTGACTTCACTCCCCTCAACAAGACCTGTAAGGATACAGTGAGAATGAAATCAACAGAGTTAGGTACAGTTAGGCCTGAACAAATCAAGACTCAGTTGAAGTCCACATATGCTTGGAAACATCAATATCTATAACTAGAGAAGTCCTTCATTGTAAATAAGAATTTTGTTCTTAACTTTCCTTGTTAAATAAATGAAACCTTATGAAACTATACCTGCAGCACAGAGCAGTGAGACAGTAACAGAGAAGAGAAATGTGAACATGTTTGATCACGTTATATGTGAGAGTGCTGGAAAGAGTCTGGTATCAATGTATATAAAACAAGAGGAGTGTCACATAGATGAATAGATGACAATCAGTAGACCAGGTTCCACCATATTCAACATGTCAGTGAAGTGGGAGGGACTGATGATCTGAATACATCATGCTAATTAGTGGTTCAGACTGTAGAGACATTCACATTATTAAAGTTAGAGGTCCCCCTACAGTCCATGATGAGACCATCAGCTCTTTACATATTATATTCTATCCTATAGAGCTCACCAGCTTGTAGTCCTAAAACACTGAAATGAGTCAGCATTTTCTACCTCTGGTTTGTTGACCATTGCTATGGGAGAAATGAAGGGGGAAAATAATGGGGTTTTGGGATATAAGGTCTGAAGTTAACACAGGCTTTGGAGATCTTATACGTTTTGGTCTGTACAACAACTTCACATTTTTTCCCCTCAAAAATGAATAATCTTTGAAATGCAAGACAAATGCCATAGTTTCAGATTGGAGTCTAGCTGTTATTTGGATTTTTGCCACCAGATGGCAGTTGTGTGTGTGCAAAGTTTCAGACTGATCCAGTGAAGAATTACATTACTGCACAATATTTTCTATCAAGTCTGTCAGGAGTTTGACCGAATGTGCCATTTCAATGTGCCATTGATACATTTTCAAGTACATAACTATAGAGATCATAGAACAATTATATGGTAATAACAACTGTAAGTTTACAGACTCCCAGAAATGTCATACATGATGGATCATTAGCTTATACACTAACACATCTAGATGGCCGGACGGGGTGGGTTTGGAGCCAGAGACAGCAATGGGGTCAAACTGTCGAACATAAAACTGGATTTTATCAAACAAACCTATTCTATATTTTATCTCTGGGACCCTCAGGATGAACAATCAGAGATAGATTACTCAATGTAAGTACATTATTTACCTCCAGAGGTGAGCGTATCAAACCAGTTGCTGTGATAGAAGTGTTTTGTTGTTGTGGACTCTCCTCAAACAGTAGCATGGTATTTTTTCACTGTAATAGCTGCTGTTAATTGGACACTGTGGTTAGATTAACAATAATTTAAGCTTTCTGCCAATATAAGACATGTCTATGTCCCGGAAAGTTGGCTGTCATATACAACGTCATTCTAGTCACATTAGAGCACGATAGCAACAACCGTGTCATGTTTGGGGCAAATCCAAATAATACACATTACTGAGTACAACTCTCCATATTTTCAAGCATAGTGGTGGCTGCATCATGTTATGGGTATGCTTGTAATCATTAAGGACTGGGGAGTTTTTCAGGATAAAAATAAACGGTGTGGAGCTAAGCACTCACAAAATCTTAGAGGAAAATCTGGTTCAGTCTGCTTTCCACCAGACACTGGGAGCTGAAACGTACCTTTCAGCAGTACAGTAACCTAAAACACAAGGCCAGATCTACACTGGAACGTACCTTTCAGCAGTACAGTAACCTAAAACACAAGGCCAGATCTACACTGGAACGTACCTTTCAGCAGTACAGTAACCTAAAACACAAGGCCAAATCTACACTGGAGTTGCTTTGCTTACCAAGAGTACAGATAATGTTCCTGAGAAGCCAAGTTACAGTTTTGACATAAATCTGCATGAAAATCTATGGCAAGATCTAAAAATGGTTGTCTAGCATTGATTAACATGAAGAAGGCACAGTGATGCCAAAATGTTGGTAAATCCCCAATAAATTACTGGGAGTTTACATATGGAGTGTGCGACTGTCTTTATTTGATAGTTTATAGCATTGATTAACAACCAATTTGACAGAGCTTGAAGATTTTTGAAAATGATAATGGGAAAATATTGCACAATATGTTGTGGATTGTAGAGAGTTACCTAGAAAGAATCACAGCTGTAATTGCTGCCAAAGTTGCTTCTACAAAGTACTGATACCTAGAAATACTCAAAGCTGTAAGGTGCTTTTACAAAGTATTGATTCAGGGGTGTGGATACTTACGTAACTGGGATATTTCATTTTCAATGCTTTTGCAAAATATTTCTAAAAACATGTTTTCGCTTTTTCTTTAAGGGGTAACGTGTGTAGATGGGTGCAAAACAAAATATATTTAGTCCATTTTGAATTCAGGCTCTTACACAACTAAATCTATTTAGTCCATTTTGAATTCAAGCTCTTACACAACAAAATGTGGAAGAAGTCAAGGGGTATGAATACTTTCTGAAGGCACTGTAGCTTTAACGGTCAGTTCTATGGCAATTATTAATATGAAGAGTAAAGAGAAATGGTCCCAATACTGAGCCCTGTGGTACACCTAATATTGAGAAAACAAGACTCAACACCATCACACACATTGTGTCCTGTCTGTCAGATAGCTCTTAAACCATTTGCAAGACTTATTGTCCAGGCCCATTTCAGATAGTTTAGAATGGTCAATGGTGTTGAATGCCTAGGGAAAGTCTATTTTCCCCTAAGTATGTAATGTCACGTATTACTTATGGCTAGGATGTGGGGATTGATCTCGGGCCGATTCCGGTGAGATTAATCTGGCCCAAATGTATTACTTTGCTCGGGCATTTCATAATTTTTTTTCTCCATATTTTCCCATTGTCTCTGTGATCAAAAAATACAATTAACATTTCAATTAAATTCTTTAAGAGTCCTATGTAGTATTTTAGTATTTTGATACTTTGAGCAAGGCAATTGATAAACACTAACAACTTTGTGGAGGGAGCCTCCCTAGTGGGGCAGCGGTCTAAGACACTGCTATCAGTCTCTAGGTTTACCCCATCATGGTAGATATATCAGAGCAGCTTCAGTCTCTAGTATACCCCATCATGGTAGATATATCAGAGCAGTTTCACCTGCCGATACCACAGTATGGTGTTGTAGCTGGGGAGAGTGTGTTCCACCTGCTGATACCACAGTATGGTGTTGTAGCTGGGGAGAGTGCGTTCCACCTGCAGATGCCACAGTATGGAGTGTGTGAACAGGACAGCAGTTTCTCCAGAACTCTGAAATACTGAAGATGGAGACTGAAGAACGCTGGAACAGAGCAGTTCACCTATTACAGAAGAGGAGAGAGAGACCTGTTTGTTATAACTACTGTAGTCATTCAGGAAATATATGGAATTATACATTATTTTAGACGGTATCTAATCTGTACAGTGAAAGATTGTTAGTTCAAGATGAACATTCAAAAGGACATGGATCTTCAACTCTCAGACTCCTTACTACACACCATAGTTTACTGTGGTACTGTGTCTGGTGAGTCCACATGGATTAGTTGAGCTGTAACTCCACCTACAGGAAAGACATGATATCATACCATACTGTATCATGGTCTCCTGTATATCAGAGGGAACCTCCCTTTCTGTTAGACCAGCTGGTGAGTGTTTTGGCATTGAATCAGAGTCAGATACAGTGTGATGTTAATACAGGTGTGATTAGTCTACAGTACACCAGGGAGGAGGTTTTTGTAGAGCAGAGAGGGAGATCTGATGCACTGTGTAAACTAGCAGCACAGTAATACACAGCACTGCTATTTGGAGTTAGTTGTTTGATGGTTAAGGTGCTGGTACCACCTGCATTAGCATCTCCTTCTATATCAAATCCAGCCTCAGGATATCCAGATGTCCCGATCATGTATCCTAATAGCACAAATACTCTGTAGTTGGACTGCTTGTACCAGAGGACGCGATCATAGCCTGATATACTATGTGAACACTTCATCTTAGCCGACTTTCCCTGGATCTTGTAAAGCGATGCAGGACTCTGGTGAACCTGGTTACTGAGAGAAGAACCTTTAGAGAGAGAGAGAGAGAGAGAGAGAGAGAGAGAGAGAGAGAGAGAGAGATAGAGAGAGACAGAGAGAGAGACAGAGAGAGAGACAGATGGAGAGAGAGAGAGAGAGAGGTGAAACAACAGATAAAGAAACCTATTCACTTAAAACAAAAAAACTATCAAATGAGGATATTATTAGTTGATGAAATCAATGATCTGAATACCTGCAGCCCAGGCTGTGTAACCCATGGTGATGGAGATAAGAATTCTGATCATGTTGACTCACTGTTAAGGAGACAGAAAGAATGAGACAGATAAACCACTCCACATGAATTAGAGGTGGCTTCTCATCAACTCATCTCAGTGATCTTATAGAGGGATGCTGCCTCCTTATGAGAACATCTAAACCATCAGAGACCTGAGATGAACCCTGCAGGAGTAGTCTGTGTGGGACAGGAAGCAGGGTTTAGTAGAGCAGAGAGGGAGATCTGATGCACTGCTATCTGGAGGTAGTTGATTGATGGTTAAAGGATAATATTCACCCATTCTGAATGTTCTATTATTTTTATCAGTAAGAAATTCGGTGGGTAGTGCTGTGGTAAAGTCTCTCTCAGTATGACGTAGTACTGTGGTAAAGTCTCTCGCAGTATGACGTAGTACTGTGGTAAAGTCTCTCTCAGTAGTACTGTGGTAAAAGGTCTCTCAGTATGACGTAGTACTGTGGTAAAATCTCTCTCAGTATGACGTAGTACTGTGGTAAAGTCTCTCTCAGTATGACGTAGTACTGTGGTAAAGTCTCTCTCAGTAGTACTGTGGTAAAGTCCCTCTCTCAGTATGACGTAGTACTGTGGTAAAGTCTCTCTCAGTATGACCTAGTACTGTGGTAAAGTCTCTCTCAGTAGTACTGTGGTAAAGTCCCTCTCTCATTATGACGTGGTACTGTGGTAAAGTCTCTCTCAATACACTGGAAGTTAATAGGAATATGAATTGGAGATCACTAAAACGTCTATCATACATGTCAGATCACAATACTGGCTGATGTCATCACTCAGGAGAATGTCTTCTCTAAAATGAGCCGTTGATCATATTTTTTGGCGCTATTCCTACCTGGAGAGATGTGTAATTTACCGTGTCATTTCTCCTGCACATTTCTCCTATTTGTCTGTCTCTTCAGTCCAGGGTGCATTGCATGGCGCCGCTGCCAAAGATATTAGAGAAAGGAGATAGGAATCCCATTGGGCAATGAATGGAGGAACGTATATCACCCCACCCAGCAAACTGTCGATTGGTCTGGACGCTTTTACTGCCGACATGGAGCCCCGCCGATCCATCACGACTGGTCTGCCGACGTAACCGTACGAGGGGGTTTCTACAGGCTCTTCGGTTGCGATGTCGCCCGCAAGCCCCATCTGCTAGACTGCTAGCCATAGCCTGCTAGCTGTTACCGTGTCTCCAGCTCGCCTAGCTACTCACTGGACCTTATGATCACTCGGCTACACATGCCCATCCCTAATGCCTTGTCTATTTCTGTTTTGGTTAGTGATTATTGTCTTATTTCACTGTAGAGCCTCCAGCCCTGCTCAAAATACCTTAGCTAACCCTTTAGTTCCACCTCTCACACATACGATGACCTCACCTGGCTTAAATGGTGCCTCTAGAGACAAAACCTCTCTCATCATCACTCAATGCCTAGGTTTACCTCCACTGTATCCACATCCTACCATATCTTTGTCTGTACATTATGCTTTGAATCTATTCTATCGCACCCAGATGTCTGCTCCTTTTACTCTCTGTTCCGAACGCACTAGACAACCAGTTCTTATAGCCTTTAGCCGTACCCTTATCCTACTCCTCATCTGTTCCTCTGGTGATGTCGAGGTTAACCCAGGCCCTGCAGCCTTCTGTAACCATAAAAGCCTTGGTAAAAGCGTAAAAGCCTTGGTTTCATGCATGTTAACATTAGAAGCCTCCTCCCTAAGTTTGACCCGGATCCTAGCCGTGTCTGAATCTTGTCTTAGGAAGCCACCAAAAATCCTGAAATTTCCATCCCTAACCATAACATTTTCCGACAAGATAGAACTGCCAAAGGGGGCGGAGTTGAAATCTGCAGAGATAGACTGCAAAGTTCTGTCATGCTATCCAGGTCTGTGCGCAAACAATTCGAGCTTCTACTTTTAAAAATCCACCTTTCCAGAGACAAGTCTCTCACCGTTGCCACTTGTTGTTATAGACCCCCTTCAGCCCCCAGCAGTGCCCTGTACACCATATGTGAATTGATCACCCCCATCTATCTTCAGAGTTCGTACTGTTAGGTGACCTAAACTGGGACATTTAACACCCCGGCCATCCTACAATCTAAGCTAAATGCCCTCAATCTCAAACAAATGATCAAGGAACCTACCTGGTACAACCCTAAATCCTTAAACAAGGGCACCCTCTTAGATATCATCCTGACCAAATTGCCCTCTAAATACACCTCTGCTGTCTTCAACCAGGATCTCAGCGATCACTGCCTCATTGCCTGCGTGCGTAATGAGTCCGCAGTCAAACAACCACCTCTCATCACTGTCAAACACTCCCTAAAACATTTCAGCTATCAGGCCTTTCTAATCAACTTGGCCCGGGGATCCTTGAAGGATATTGACCTCATCCTGTCAGTAGAAGGTGCCTGGTTACTCTTCAAAAGTGCTTTCCTCACCATCTTAAATTTATTTCACCTTTATTTAACTAGGTAGGCTAGTTGAGAACAAGTTCTCATTTGCAACTGCGACCTGACCATGATTAAGCATAGCAATTTGACACATACAACAACACAGAGTTACACATGGAATAAACAAAACACAGTCAATTATACAGTACAAAAAAAGAAAACCAGAAGTCTATATACAGTGAGTGCAAATGAGGTAAGTTAAGGGAGTTAAGGCAATAAATAGGCCATGGTGGCGAAGTAATTACAATATAGCAATTAAACACTGGAATGGTATATGTGCAGAAGATGAAGGTGCAAGTAGAGATACTGGGGTGCAAAGTAGCAAGATAAATAAATAAATACATTAGGGGGATGAGGTAGGTAGATAGATGGGATGTTTACAGATGGGCTATGTACAGGTGCAGTGATCTATGAGCTGCTCTGAAAGCTGGTGCTTGAAGCTAGTGAAGGAGATATGAGTCTCCAACTTCAGAGATTTTTGCAGTTCATTCCAGTGATTCCAGTGATTGACAAAGTCGGAAGCCTTGGCCAGGTCAGTAATGCACAGTAATGTCTCTTATCGATGGTGGTTATGATGTCGTTTAGAACCTTGATCGTGGCTGAGGTGCACCCATGACCAGCTCTGAAACCAGATTGCATAGCGGAGAAGGTATGGTGGGATTCGAAATGGTCGGCAATCTGTTTGTTAGCTTGGCTTTCGAAGACCTTAGAAAGAAGACCTTAGGGTAGGATAGATATAAGGCTGTAGCAGTTTGGGTCTAGAGTGTCACCCCCTTTGAAGAAGGGGATGACAGCAGCAGCTTTCCAATCTTTGGGAATCTCAGATGATACGAAGAGAGGTTGAACAGGCTAGTAATAGGGGTTGCAACAATTTCGGCAGATAATTTTAGAAAGAGAGTGTCCAGATTATCTAGCCCTGCTGATTTGTAGGGGTCCAGATTTTGCATCTCTTTCAGAACATCAGCTATCTGTATTTGGGTGAAGGAGAAATGGTGGGGGCTTTGGCGGATTGCTGTGGAGGGTGCCGGGCAGTTGACCGGGGTAAGGGTAGCCAGGTGGAAAGCATGGCCAGCCGTAGAGAAATGCTTATTGAAATTCTCAATTATAGTGGATTTATTGGTGGTGACAGCCTCAGAGCAGTGGGCAGCTAGGAGGAGGTGCTCTAATTCTCCATGAACTTTACAGTGTCCCAGAATTTAAAAAAAATAATACTACAGGATGCAAATTTCTGTTTGAAAAAGCTAGCCTTAGCTTTCCTAACTGCCTGTGTATATTTGTTCCTAACTTTTTTAAAGGGGCATGCTTATTTAACCTGTCTGGGGACGGGGTTCCACTAGCCCCTCGAAAATTCCAAAAAGTTTGATTACTGGTCGTAGAAACACATCAAACGATGTATAGAATCAATATTTAGGATGTTTTTATCATACATGTTCAATAATGTTCCAACTGGAGAATTCCATTGTCTGTAGAAAAGCCATGGAACGAGAGCTTACTCTCTCGTGACCGCGCGTCATGAGTCTGTAACACTCTGCCAGGCCACTGACTCAAAGAGCCATTATGAGCCCCTCCTTTATAGTAGAAGCCTAACACAAGTTTCTAAAGAAATTTGACATCTAGTGGAAGCCTTAGGAAGTGCAAATTGACCCCATAGACACTGTGTTTTCGATAAGCCAAGCTTTGAAAAACTACAAACCTCAGATTTCCCACATTCTGGTTGGATTTTTCTCAGGTTTTCACCTGCCATATGAGTTCTGTTATACTCACAGACATCATTCAAACCGTTTTAGAAACTTTAGAGTGTTTTCTATCCAAATCTACTAATAATATGCATATATTAGCATCTGGGACTGAGTAGGAGGCAGTTTACTCTGGGCACGCTTTTCATCCAAAAGTGAAAATGCTGCCCCCTATCCCAAAGAAGTTTTAAAAGTGCCTTCCTCACCATCTTAAAGAATAGCCAGGCATCATCTACTGACGGGATGAGGTCAATGTCATTCCAGGATATCCCGGCCAGGTCGATAAGCATGCCCCAAATAAGCATGCCCCATTCAAAAAATGTAGAACTAAGAACAGATATTGCCCTTGGTTCACCCCAGACTTGACTGCCCTTGACCAGCACAAAAATATCCTGTGGTGTTCTGCATTATCATCGAATAGCCCCCGCGATATGCAACTTTTCAGGGAAGTCAGGAACCAATATACTCAGTCAGTTGCTTGTGGACTCTCCTCAAACAATGGCATGGTATTTTTTCACTGTAATATCTACTTTTAATTGGAGACTGCAGTTAGATTAACAACAATTTAAGCTTTCTACCAGTATAAGACATGTCTATGTCCCGGAAAGTTGGCTGTTGTATACAACGTCATTCTAGTCACATTAGAGGACGATAGCAACAACCGTCCCGATTTAGGGACACAGATCCCATAGAGGATAATGTTAGTCAGTTAACATGACCTTTATGAATTATGAAGCCTTTCTGTGCTCAAAATAAGCATGTTGTTAACGGGTCACTAACTGTCAAAGAAATGGAACAACCACATTAGTCACACTATTTTCACATCAATACGCTGACCACGCAAACTAGTCTTCTACAGTCTTCCAAAAAGCTAGTTAACTTAGTTAGTTCCTTCGAACGAAAATGCAAAGATGGTACTGTAAACTGTTTTGTTCCAAGTTGCAACCATAACTCTCCAGAGGAAAGGTGCTCATTTTATCAGTTTCTGATTAATAAAACTGTGTTTTGTTGTATTATATCAACACTGGGGGTTTAGTGCAGATGTTCTTGTTATATTCTATCAACACTGGGGGTTTAGTGGATTTATTTAGGATCCAGATTAGTTCCTGCCAAGGCAGCAGCTACTCTTCCTGGGGTTTATTGTGGATCCCCATTAGTTCCTGCCAAAACAGCAGCTACTCTTCCTGGTGTTTATTATGGATCCCCATTAGTTCCTGCCAAAACAGCAGCTAGTCTTCCTGGGGTTTATTATGGGTCCCCATTAGATCATCCCATGGCAGCAGCTACTCTTCCTGGGATCCAGCAAAATTAAGGCAGTTATTTACAATTAAAAACATGACATTACATTTCATAACAGATTTCACAGCACATTAAGTGTGAGCCGTCAGGCCACTACTTTGCTACAACACACACTATGTGTGACTCATTTCAGGAAACTAGGTGTATGTCACGCGTCATTTCCTGACATGAGAGGCATTTGAAAGTATACATTTTTTTTCAATCAATTATTTTCATTTATTTTACTATATCAGGGCTCGCCGCCATTGGACTCTGGAGCAGTGGAGGGATGGAAGTGATTCATATGTAGACTGTGCCTTTAAACAGCTTGGAAAATTCAAGAAAATTATGTCATGGCTTTAGAAGCTTCTGATAGGCTAATTGACATCATTTGAGTCATGTGTTTGTATGATTTTTTTTAAACCCTGAACTACCAAAAAGGTGACTCTCCCAATTCTCTGAAAAGGTTTCCGTAGTAAGAGTTTAAACACATAAATGCATTGCTTTTACTTTCACATATTCAGGGCTCTCTGTTTTAGAGGTCATTTAAGAGTAATGGTTAGACATATTATCAAGACAAACAAAAGAAAAAAGAAAAGTATTAAATGTGGTAACACTACTCCCACATTAATTTGCCTTTTTACATGAATGATAGATTGTCAAGTGTACAAGCCGAACGGTTTTTTTCTTCACATTTGTGTCTTCCCTTAATTATTCAGCCTTGAACATACAGGGTAAACATAAACGGCCTAATTCAGGGTAATATACAGTTAGTCGGTTAGTCGGAAGTTTACATACCCTTAGGTTGGAGTCATTAAAACTCATTTTTCAACCACTCCACAAAATGTCTTGTTAACTAACAAACTATAGTTTTGGCAAGTTGTTTAGGACATCTACTTTGTGCATGACACAAGTCATTTTTCCAACAATTGTTTACAGACATATTATTTCACTTATAATTCACTGTATCACAATTCCAGTGGGTCAGAAGTTTACATACACTAAGTTGACTGTGCCTTTAAACAGCTTGGAAAATTCAAGAAAATTATGTCTTGGCTTTAGAAGCTTCTGATAGGCTAATTGACATAATTTGAGTCAATTGGAGGTACCTGCCTCTTTGCTTGACATCATGGGAAAATCACAAGAAATCAGTCAAGACCTCAGGAAAAAGAATTGTAGACCTCCACAATCTGGTTCATCCTTGGGAGCAATTTCCAAATGCTTGAAGGTACCAAGTTCATCTGTATAAACCATAGTTGGCAAGTATAAACATCATGGGACCACGCTCAGGAGGGAGACGTGTTCTGTCTCATAGAGATGACCGTACTTTGGTGTGAAAAGTGCAAATCAATACCAGAACAACAGCAAAAGACCTTGTGAAGGATGCTGGAGGAAACAGGTACAAAAGTATCTATATCCACAGTAAAACGAGTCCTATATCGACATAACCTGAAAGGCTGCTCAGCCTAGAAGAAGCCACTGCTCCAAAACCACCAATAAAAAGCCAGACTACAGTTTGGCACTGCACCTGGGGACAAAGATCATACTTTTTGGAGAAATGTCCTCTGATCTGATGAAACAAAAATCGAACTGTTTGGCCATAATGATCATCGTTATGTTTGGAGGAAAAAGGAGGATGCTTGCAAGCTGAAGAACACCATCCCAACCGTGAAGCACGGGGGTAGCAGCATCATGTTGTTGGGGTACCTTGCTACAGGAGGCACTGGTGCACTTCACAAAATAGATGGCATCATGAGGTAGAATATTATGTGGATATATTGAAGCAACATCTCAAGACATCAGTCAGGAAGTTAATGCTTGGTCGCAAATGGGTCTTCCGAATGGACAATGACCCCAAGCATAATTCCAAAGTTGTGGCAAAATGGCTTAAGGACAACAAAGTCAAGGTATTGGAGTGGCCATCACAAATCCCTGACCTCAATCCTTTCGTAAATTTGTGGGCAGAACTTATAAAGCATGTGTGAGCAAGGAGGCCTACAAACCTGACTCAGTTACATCAGCTCTGTCAGGAGAAATGGGCCAAAATTCACCCAATTTATTGTGGGAAGCTTGTGGAAGGCTACCCAAAACGTTTGACCCAAGTTAAACAATTGAAAGGCAATGCTACCAAATACTAATTGAGTGTATGTAAACTTCTGACCCACTGGGATTGTAATGAAATAAATAAAAGCTGAAATAAATAATTATCTACTGTTATTCTGACATTTCACATTCTTAAATAAAGTGGTGATCCTAAATGACCTAAGACAGGGGATGTTTACTAGGATTAAATGTCATGAATTATGACAAACTGAGTTGAAATGTATTTGGCTAATGTGTATGTAAACTACTGACTTCAACAGTAAATGCCTGGATTATTTTAATTTCGGTGAATCTCTTGGGTTACAGCAGCCCCAAGTGTAAAATAGGAAATAATGGTTAACTTTCAGAAAGTATTGAGTTTTTAAGAGGAGTACAACAAGGCTGTCCATTGTCTCCATTCCGATTTATTATGGCCATTGAAACGCTAGCTATTTAAATGAGATCCAACAAGAACATAAAGGGGTTAGAAAACAAAAGTGTCAGTGTATTATGTATTGGATTGTTAAAATACAGTTTTTACACTACCTTGTAGTTTACCAATAAAATGGGCGGATGGTGAAGTAAACATACTGGGCATTCATATCTCAAAAAACATAAACGAACTTCAAGTCAATTTTAATAGAAAGTTAGCAAAAATTTAAGAAATAATCTGCAACCATGGAGAGGTAATTACGAGTCTGTTTAAGGAAAAATCACATCGATTCACTCTTTGCTCCTATCATAGTTCCCTTACAGTGGGGCAAATAAGTATTTAAGCAGCCACCAAAAGTGCAAGTTCTCCCACTTAAAAACATGAAAGAGGCCTGTAATTTTCATCATAGGTACACTTCAACTATGACAGACAAAATTAGGAAAAGAAATACAGAAAATCACATTCTAGGATTTTTAATTAATTAATTTGCAAATTATGGTGTAAAATAAGTATTTGGTCGACAAAAGTTAATCACAATACTTTGTTATATACCCTTTGTTGGCAATGACAGAGGTCAAATGTTTTCTGTAAGTCTTCACAAGGTTTTCACACACTGTTGCTGGTATTTTGGCCCATTCCTCCATGCAGATCTCCTCTAGAGCAGTGATGTTTTGGGGCTGTTGCTGGGCAACACGGACTTTCAACTCCCTCCAAAGATTTTCTATGATTTTCTACTTACTACTGGCGCTGCCTACTCCAGACGGCTAATTTTTGAAATCGTATAAGCAAAAAATATTTCACTTTATCTGGAATGCTAAGCCAGAAAAAATTAAATGTGTATATTTAAAAATATGCCGGAATCAGTTGAGGACAAAAATGTTTACAGCTGCGCCATGAAGGTGAAAAATAAATGGAAAGAGATTTTGAATGTACCAATTCCATGGCACATGGTATAAAAACTGATACAAATACAACACTTGATTCAACACTTTCAATTTAAATTATTATACGAAATCCTTGCCACCAACAGAATGCTTTATATATATTGCGCATACAACAATCTTAGCTCGGGTAGATTTTACTGAGAAGAGACAGAATCACTGGATAATTTATTCTGGTATTACCCCCATGTAGCTGGTTTCTGATCATAGGTTCAGGAATGGTTAAAAAAAAACATTCACTCAAAATGAACCTTACAATTTGCAGTGTTGGGCGATTTGGAAAGACATAGTCAGTCAATAAATATATATATGGCACATGGAAACCAAATGAGGGTGGTCTATGGTGATAGGTGGGATGGGCTGAGTGGCTGAGGGACGGGATTAAAGAGCTGAGGTCTATGGTGATAGGTGGGATGGGCTGAGAGTGGCTGAGGGGCGGGATTAAAGTGCCGAGGTCTATGGTGATAGGTGGAATGGGCTGAGAGAGGCTGAGGGGGCTGGATTAAAGAGCTGAGGTCTATGGTGATAGGTGGGTTGGGCTGAGAGTGGCTGAGGGGCGGGATTAAAGAGCTGAGGTCTATGGTGATAGGTGGGATGGGTTGAGGGGTGGGATTAAAGAGCTGAGGTCTATGGTGTTAGGTGGGATGGGCTGAGAGAGGCTGAGGGGCGGGATTAAAGAGCTGAGGTCTATGGTGTTAGGTGGGATGGGCTGAGAGAGGCTGAGGGGCGGGATTAAAGAGCTGAGGTCTATGGTGATAGGTGGGATGGGCTGAGAGAGGCTGAGGGGTGGGATTAAAGAGCTGAGGTCTATGGTGTTAGGTGGGATGGGCTGAGAGAGGCTGAGGGGCGGGATTAAAGAGCTGAGGTCTATGGTGATAGGTGGGATGGGCTGAGAGAGGCTGAGGGGCGGGATTAAAGAGCTGAGGTCTATGTGTTAGGTGGGATGGGCTGAGAGAGGCTGAGGGGCGGGATTAAAGAGCTGAGGTCTATGGTGATAGGTGGGATGGGCTGAGAGAGGCTGAGGGGCGGGATTAAAGAGCTGAGGTCTATGGTGTTAGGTGGGATGGGCTGAGAGAGGCTGAGGGGCAGGATTAAAGAGCTGAGGTCTATGGTGATAGGTGGGATGGGCTGAGAGAGGCTGAGGGGTGGGATTAAAGAGCTGAGGTCTATGGTGATAGGTGGGATGGGCTGAGAGTGGCTGAGGGGCGGGATTAAAGAGCTGAGGTCTATGGTGATAGGTGGGATGGGCTGAGAGTGGCTGAGGGGCGGGATTAAAGAGTTTATGTTTGGTAATGAATTATTGTTTTGTGATTGCTGTATATAAAAGTCCCATCCATGCTGTATCACATCTGGCCGGGATTGGGAGTCCCGTAGGGCGGTGCACAATTGGCCCAGCATCATCTGGGTTTGGCCGGGGTAGGCCGTCATTGTAAATAAGAATTTGTTCTTAACTGACTTGCCTAGTTAAATAAAGGTTCAATAAAAAATAAGCAATTATGTAAGTAAAACATGTATGTAAAACGTCATGTAAAATGTATGTACTGTATGTGCAGCAGAAAAGCTGTAAAAATCTATCAAGATATGTGTCATCCGAAGAGGGGGGTTGGTGGATGGGTTAATAAAAAATAAAAAAAAAGGCCCTTTCCTGTTTCAGCATGACAATACCCCTGTGCACAAAGTGAGGTCCATACAGAAATGGTTTGTTGAGATCGGAGTGGAGGAACTTGACTGGCCTACACGAGCCCTGACCTCAACCCCATCGAACACCTAGGATGAATTGGAACGCCGACTGCGAGCCAGGCCTAATCGCCCAACATCAGTGCTTGAGCTCACTAATGCTCTCATTGCTGAATGGAAGCAAATCCCTGCAGTAATGTTCCAACATCTAGTGGAAAGCCTGCACAGAAGAGGGGAGGCTGTTATAGCAGCAAAGGGGGGACTAACTGCAAATAATCAGCTTGCATCAAGAACATTTTGATTGAAAAGAGTTAAGAACAGAGGTTCTCTACCAGCTGTGAGTCAATCCCAGCAGTTGTTTACCTTTCACTACTTGCCAAAATGTGGAAGGATTAATCATATTATCAGCAGTAGATTAGAGGTAGTGATCTGCTTTCAGCTTTCAGGTCCTAGCCTCACCCTGATTCAGAAGGCAGTAGAGGTAGTGGTCTAATTCCAGGTCATAGCCAGACTCTGATTCAGAAGGCAGTAGAGGTAGTGGTCTGATTTCAGGTCCTAGCCTCATCCTGATTCAGAAGGCAGTAGAGGTAGTGGTCTAATTCCAGGTCATAGTGACACCCTGATTCAGAAGGCAGTAGAGGTAGTGGTCTGATTTCAGGTCCTAGCCTCACCCTGATTCAGAAGGCAGTAGAGGTAATGGTCTGATTTTAGGTCATAGTGACACCCTGATTCAGAAGGCAGTAGAGGTAGGGGTCTGATTTCAGGTCATAGCCAGACTCTGATTCAGAAGGCAGTAGAGGTAGTGGTCTGATTCCAGGTCCTAGCCTCACCCTGATTCAGAAGACAGTAGCGGTAGTGATCTGATTTCAGGTCATAGTGACACCCTGATTCAGAAGGCAGTAGAGGTAGTGGTCTGATTCCAGGTCATAGTGACACCCTGATTCAGAAGACAGTAGAGGTAGTGATCTGATTTCAGGTCATAGTGACACCCTGATTCAGAAGGTAGTAGAGGTAGTGGTCTGATTCCAGGTCATAGTGACACCCTGATTCAGAAGGTAGTAGAGGTAGTGATCTGATTTCAGGTCATAGTGACACCCTGATTCAGAAGGTAGTAGAGGTAGTGATCTGATTTCAGGTCATAGTCACACCCTGATTCAGAAGGTGTTTAAAAGCCAGCCAATCATAGTCCACACAGCATTCAGGGGTTGTCTCTGCCCTTCATTCTGTATTGCTTGAAAGGGGCATTTATTTTTGCATATATCCTGGAATGCTTTGTGGAAGTAAGAAAAGGCACATTCAACATCAGGGATGAATGCAACTGTATTCCAGGCAATGTTAATTAAAAACATAATGTAAAAAACCTTGAATATCAAACTGTTTCCCGTTTATTATCATGATGATACATAGAGGTAGTTTAGTGATCACAGCGATCACTTCTGTGTTTAGACCAGAAGCATTAAAACGAGTGTTGGTTAAAACAAGCTTAATCAAAGAGGATTTTAGAAGACACTTTTCATTCAACCTGGTCACATTGTTAACCTGAGTTGTTAACAACCTGAGTAAGATTCTAGATATTACATAAATTGTTGAGTTGGTCAGAGTTAGATGTCAACCAGACTAGGTTCAGGTCAGTTGCAAACGAGAGTTTCTATTGGACAAATTCAGGTATGTTTATCCCCATTTCGTTCCATGTGCTTCCTTTTAATAAGAACTTTTTTTTTTCAACAGAATCGACGGAATGAATACACCCCTGATCACCCGCAAACACAGTTCACTGTCATAGCAGCCACATACAAATAGCATGATCCCAGAAAACAAAATTCAAGCCAAACCTTCATATTGTAACTGCTAAGTGCTACACACAGCCTACATCTTTGTCACCATATTAGCTAACATCGTAGTCAACATAGCTACTAGAACTAACGTGTTATTAAACCCACTACAATCAAGCAGTATACAGCAAGCAGTACAGTATACAGCAAGCAGTTACCAGCAGGCCCCATTTTTTTATTTTTTTATTTTACCTTTATTTAACTAGGCAAGTCAGTTAAGAACAAATTCTTATTTTCAATGACGGCCTAGGAACAGTGGGTTAACTGCCTGTTCAGGGGGCAGAACGACAGATTTGTACCTTGTCAGCTTGGGGGTTTGAACTTGCAACCTTCCGATTACTAGTCCAACGCTCTAACCACTGGGCTACCCTGCCGCCCCAGTGGCAGTAAATGAATTAAACCAAAAGCTTACCTTGACTTGGAAGACTTCCAGTGTTGGAGAACCATAGCCAGCTAGGTAACATAGCATCCCTCTCTGTTTAAGCTGGATGTTTGAGTAGGCTAAACTAACTAGCTGCATTCGCTAGCTAAGTAAGTGAAAGTGAAAAAAAAGACAACTAAATATAGCTATCTCTCAATCTGACTTGCTTCTCCTTCATTATTTTTGAATTTGTTCAAAACTGTTAAACTATTGTCTTTCTCTCTCTTTGAGTCAACTATACAACACATTTTATGCACTGCAGTGCTAACTAGCTGTAGCTTATGCTTTTAGTACTAGATTAATTATCTGATTCTTTGATTGGGTGGACAACATGTCAGTTCATGCTGCATGAGCTCTTATAGGTTGGGTGACGTCCTCCGGAAGTTGTTATTATTACTGTGTAAGTCTATGGACTGGGGTGAGAACCATTAGCCTCCTGGGTTTTGTATTGAAGTCAATTTAACCAGAGGAGGATGGAAGCTAGCTGTCCTCCGGCTACACCATGGTGCTACCCTACAGAGTGCTTCTGAGGCTACTGTAGACATTCAGTGCAAAACAGTGTGTTAATCAATTATTTGGTGACGTGAGTATATTTAGTATAGTTAATAGTACAGTCTGTGTCGCTTCGCTGAGGGGTCTGGTGACGTGTTGTGATGGGATTTTCCATCGCTGGGCCTAACAGTGGCCAGTCTTTCCTCCGTCACCTGGTAGTATGCAGGGTGACAATGCGGAGAAGCCCACTAAACACACTAATTTAGAACTAGAAAGCATTTGTTTTAGAAAAACAAATCGGCGAAGAGGCAGGTTAGTGAGTGTTTTGCTTCAGTCAGCATGCTAGCATTAGTATTAACAAGCGTTTTTGTGCTTCTTCAGTTTGGTGTGAAACGTGTCATCAGGGGAGATTCTCTACGCGATGTGATAGGAGTTGTTTTGGTAGAGGTAGGTCTACAGACATGGCCCATTATAAATCAGCTAGGCTTTATAACATCATTCCCCCGAAGGCCTCGGTTACAGCATAACGGGCATCATGTAAAGAGAATAAGTACGCAGCAGCACCATCCATGCATGTAAAATAGGCACTAGATATTCCCTCACCTAGACAGACAGATTGCATCACTCTTAAGCCCTGGACAAAGATGGCCTGATTTATAATCCTACTGATTACTATTCACTCCATTCCTCTACATTAATCATTCCCCCATCCCCCCTCCATCCCTCCACCCCTCCATCCCTCTGTCCCTCCATTCATCCATCCATTGGTTGACCCGTCAGAGGACCAGCTATGGTTGACCCGTCTGATACAGAGGATCAGACCAAGGGGAAAGGCCCACAGATGGATGTCCCAATGGTGGCCTCTGAAGCCCAAAGACTACCAGACCAGGCCTCTGCACCCACAAGACCAGACCTCTGTACCCACCAGACCAGGACTTTGTACCCACAAGACCAGGCCACAGTACCCTCCAGACTACCAGACCAGGACTCTGTACCCACCAGACGATCAGACCAGGCATCTGTACCCACCAGACTAGCAGACCAGGCCTCGATACCCACCAGACTGCCAGATCAGACCTCTGTACCCACCAGACCAGGCCTCTGTACCCTCCAGACTACCAGACCAGGCCTCTGTACCCACCACACCAGGCCTCTGTACCCTCCAGACTACCAGAGCAGGCCTCTGTACACACCAGACTACCAGACCAGGCCTCTGTACCCACCAGACCATGCCTCTGTACCCACCATACTACCAGACCAGGCCTCTGTACCCTCCAGACCACCAGACCAGACCTCTGTACCCACCAGACCAGGACTCGTGTACCCACACCAGACTACCAGACCAGGCCTCTGTACCCACCAGACAACCAGACCAGGCCTCTGTACCCACCAGACAACCAGACCAGGACTCTGTACCCACCAGACTACCAGACCAGGCCTCTGTACCCTCCAGACCAGGCCTCTGTACCCACCAGACCAGACCTCTGTACCCACCATACTACCAGACCAGGCCTCTGTACCCACCAGACTACCAGACCAGGCCTCTGTACCCACCAGACTACCAGACCAGGCCTCTGTACCCACCAGACTACCAGACCAGGCCTCTGTACCCTCCAGACCAGGCCTCTGTACCCACCAGACCAGGCCTCTGTACCCACCATACTACCAGACCAGGCCTCTGTACCCTCCAGACTACCAGACCAGGCCTATGTACCCACCAGACTACCAGACCAGGCCTCTGTACCCACCAGCCTACCAGGCCAGACCTCTGTACCCACCAGACCAGGCCTCTGTACCCACCAGACCAGGCATCTGTACCCACCAGCCTACCAGACCAGGCCTCTGTACCCTCCAGACTACCAGACCAGGCCTCTGTACCCACCAGCCTACCAGGCCAGGCCTCTGTACCCACCAGACTACTAGACCAGGCCTCTGTACCCACCAGACCAGGCCTCTGTACCCTCCAGACTACCAGACCAGGCCTCTGTACCCACCATACTACCAGACCAGGACTCTGTACCCACCAGACTAGCAGACCAGGCCTCTGTACCCACCAGACCAGGCCTCTGTACCCTCCAGACTACCAGACCAGGTCTTTGTACCCACCAGACTACCATACCAGGCCTCTGTACCCACCAGACTACCAGACCAGGCCTCTGTACCCACTAGACCAGGCCTCTGTACCCTCCAGACTACCAGACCAGGCCTCTGTACCCACCATACTACCAGACCAGGACTCTGTACCCACCAGACTACCAGACCAGGCCTCTGTACCCACCAGACTAGTAGACCAGGCCTCTGTACCCACCAGATTACCAGACCAGGCCTCTGTACCCACTAGACTAGAAGACCAGGCATCTGTACCCACTAGACTAGCAGACCAGGCATCTGTACCCTCCAGATTACCAGACCAGGCCTCTGTACCCTCCAGATTACCAGACCAGGCCTCTGTACCCTCCAGACTACCAGACCAGGCCTCTGTACCCACCAGACTACCAGACCAGGCCTCTGCACCCACAAGACGATCAGACCAGGCCTCTGTACCCACCAGACTACCAGACCAGGACTCTGTACCCACCAGACTAGCAGACCAGGCCTCTGTACCTACCAGACCAGGCCTCTGTACCCTCCAGACTACCAGACCAGGTCTCTGTACCCACCAGACTACCATACCAGGCCTCTGTACCCACCAGACTACCAGACCAGGCCTCTGTACCCACTAGACCAGGCCTCTGTACCCTCCAGACTACCAGACCAGGCCTCTGTACCCACCATACTACCAGACCAGGACTCTGTACCCACCAGACTACCAGACCAGGCCTCTGTACCCACCAGACTAGTAGACCAGGCCTCTGTACCCACCAGATTACCAGACCAGGCCTCTGTACCCACTAGACTAGCAGACCAGGCATCTGTACCCACTAGACTAGCAGACCAGGCATCTGTACCCTCCAGATTACCAGACCAGGCCTCTGTACCCTCCAGATTACCAGACCAGGCCTCTGTACCCTCCAGATTACCAGACCAGGCCTCTGTACCCTCCAGACTACCAGACCAGGCCTCTGCACCCACAAGACGATCAGACCAGGCCTCTGTACCCACCAGACTACCAGACCAGGACTCTGTACCCACCAGACTAGCAGACCAGGCCTCTGTACCCACCAGACCAGGCCTCTGTACCCTCCAGACTACCAGACCAGGCCTCTGTACCCACCATACTACCAGACCAGGACTCTGTACCCACCAGACTACCAGACCAGGCCTCTGTACCCACCAGACTAGTAGACCAGGCCTCTGTACCCACCAGATTACCAGACCAGGTCTCTGTACCCACTAGACTAGCAGACCAGGCATCTGTACCCACTAGACTAGCAGACCAGGCATCTGTACCCTCCAGATTACCAGACCAGGCCTCTGTACCCTCCAGATTACCAGACCAGGCCTCTGTACCCTCCAGATTACCAGACCAGGCCTCTGTACCCTCCAGACTACCAGACCAGGCCTCTGCACCCACAAGATGATCAGACCAGGCCTCTGTACCCACCAGACTACCAGACCAGGACTCTGTACCCACCAGACTAGCAGACCAGGCCTCTGTACCCACCAGACCAGGCCTCTGTACCCTCCAGACTACCAGACCAGGTCTCTGTACCCACCAGACTACCATACCAGGCCTCTGTACCCACCAGACTACCAGACCAGGCCTCTGTACCCACTAGACCAGGCCTCTGTACCCTCCAGACTACCAGACCAGGCCTCTGTACCCACCATACTACCAGACCAGGACTCTGTACCCACCAGACTACCAGACCAGGCCTCTGTACCCACCAGACTAGTAGACCAGGCCTCTGTACCCACCAGATTACCAGACCAGGCCTCTGTACCCACTAGACTAGCAGACCAGGCATCTGTACCCACTAGACTAGCAGACCAGGCATCTGTACCCTCCAGATTACCAGACCAGGCCTCTGTACCCTCCAGATTACCAGACCAGGCCTCTGTACCCTACAGACTACCAGGCCTCTGTACCCACCAGACTACCAGACCAGGCCTCTGCACCCACAAGACGATCAGACCAGGCCTCTGTACCCACCAGACTACCAGACCAGGCCTCTGTACCCACCAGACTACCAGACCAGACCTCTGTACCCACCAGACTACCAGACCAGGCCTCTGTGCCCACCAGACTACCAGACCATGGTGAAGGGAAAGCAACAGAGGAGGGTGAGGGTGTGGGTGGCAGTGACGTAGAGACCACATCTATACACTTTGGGTTGGGAAGAGGATGTCAGCCCCTCCCCCAGTTGGACAGGAGTCCAGCCCTCCCAGTCCATTCACCCAGCCCCAGCTTCGTAGCCCTCCAGACAGGCAGCTTCAGCCTCCTCCAGTCCTACAGCCACCCCCTCCACACACCCAGCTTCAGTCTCCTCCCCCTCCAGACACCCAGGTTCAGCCTCCTCCCCTCCCCCTCCAGACTTCCCCCACCCTCCTCCTTAGAGCCCTCCGGTCTGTCAGGAGACAGCAACCCCCACTCTAGACATCAGCCAGCCTCCGAGCCCAGCACATCCAGACCTCAAGCCTCCTAGCAGCGACCCAGAGCCCAGAGAAAAATCCCCAGGCTGCACCTGGACCTGTATAACTTTGACACCCCAGAGGGAAGTGGCTACGTCCTGACCAGTCTTCGCTCCCTGGAGGCCTCGGCCCGCTGTGGGGTCAAACCTGTGGATCATATAAAAGTCTCTACCCTGGTCCTGGTCCTACTAAACGTCCTAAAACCTCCTCGTCCTCAGAGCTAACCAAGGCACCCCGTCCTGTCTCAGGTCCACCACCGGTAGTCAGAAAGGTTCCCAGCAGCACTAAAGCCTCCAACACTTCCCTAGATCAGCCTGCAAACCCTCTACCGTCCTGTCTCAGGTCCACCACCGGTAGTCAGAAAGGTTCCCAGCAGCACTAAAGCCTCCAACACTTCCCTAGATCAGCCTGCAAACCCTCTACCTTCCCCTGACCAGCCTCCAAACCCTCTTTCTTCCCCAGATCAGCCTCCAAACCATCTTCCTTCCTCAGATCAGCCTCCAAACCCTCTTTCTTCCCCAGATCAGTCTCCAAACCCTCTTCCTTCCCCAGATCAGCCTCCAAACCCTCTTCCTTCCCCAGAACAATTGCCCCTATGACCTCCACCATATCCAAAAGTTCCATGCAGAGCCCAGTCACCCGGACTACAGCAGTTCTCATTGGCTGGGGGTTTAGGAGGGCCCATCACTCTCCACATTGGCCATCCTCCACCCCATCCGGAAGGCAGAGGAAATATCCTTAGAGTCCTTGCAGACTGGATACCATCTCCACCTCCACTACCATATCCACATCATTTCCCTTCCTCATGATGCCATCTATTTTGTGATGTGTACCAGTTCCTCCTGCAGCAAATTGATTTTCACTTTTCGCACCAAAGTACGTTCATCTCTAGGAGACAGAACGCGTCTCCTTTCTGAGCGGTATGACGGCTGCGTGGTCCCATGGTGTTTATACTTGCGTACTATTGTTTGTACAGATGAACATGGTACCTTCAGGCATTTGGAACTTGCTCTGAAGGATGAACTAGACTTGTGGAGGTCTTGGCTGATTTATTTGGATTTTCCCATGATGTCAAGCAAAGAGGCACTGAGTTCGAAGGTAGGCCTTGAAATACATTAACTCAAATTATGTCAATTAGCCTATCAGAAGCTTCTTAAGCCATGACATAATTTTCTGAAATTTTCCAAGCTGTTTAAAGGCACAGTCAACTTAGTGTATGTAAACTTCTGACCCACTGGAATTGTGATACAGTGAATTATAAGTGAAATAATCTGTCTGTAAACAATTGTTGGAAAAAATACTTGTGTCAAGAACAAAGTAGATGTCCTAACCGACTTGACAAAACTATAGTTTGTTATTAACAAGAATATTGTGGAGTGGTTGAAAAACGAGTTTTAATGACTCCAACCTAAGTGTATGTAAACTTCCGATTTCAACTGTACATATAGTAGCAGCTGGAATCCTCCTCTTTTTAGCAGCAACCATCAAAACACTGCTTTCACAACAACTGTACTACCACTGGTGGAAACACGTCTTTGTCTGTGCAGCTGTCCGACACGTGCGTGAATAAACTTGGTTTGAGCTTTACTACTACTTTACTGTGGAACTTTAGAACTGTTTTACTTTAGAACCTACCATATAATACATGTGTTCAGTAATATTATTCCTCCTCACTATATTCTTGACCAAACACACACCACACACACACACGCGCTACACACACACACACACAAACACAACCTGACATTGTAGCCAATAGGCTTTAGAGGCCTGTGTACTAATCCCCAATCTCTGATTAAAACAGAAAGAGAAATACAAATGAGGTTGCTTTGGCCTCTGATGTAGGAGGTACCATGGTAACAGCACCAGGGGATTGAGCGGAGCTGAGGGTTAGCAGAAGTTGGTGAGAGCGAGGGAGGGAGGGAAAGAGAGAGAAGCAAAAAAAACATAGCAAACTTCAATGCTATTTGGCCCTAAACAGAGAGTACACAGTGGTATAACACCTGACCACTGTGACTGGTACAAAATTAAGGAAATATTTGACTATGTACTGTCGTGTCTTTGGCTATGCCGGATGAAGTGATATGACATGCTATTCTATAAAATCCTTTCTCTGTAATTAATATTACCTGATTGAGCTAATCATGTAAAATGTAATTAACTAGAGAGTCGGGGCACCACAAAATAATATTTATAGAGCTGTTACCTTCCAAATAAACTCTTAAAGACCTGGTAATATTTTACATCAATAGCAGTCAATATTAATCGTCACCTTAATTCAGTCTCATCTGAAAGTTGTAAATTCTTGGTTATCTTCACGAACCCTGGCTAACAAGTTGAATCAGCTGGTTACACAAAAGAAAAGGGCTGGGTTTGAGTGAAAGAGCGCGAAGACTGAGGGGCAAAGCTAGAAGCTGTGCTATCGTAAATACAGTATCTTATGCATTCTAAATTACCGCCCATTTGGAAAATGAAAATGCAATAAATATTTACTCTGAGCTGCGCTTCGGTAGATTGGTTGGTGGTAGATGGAAGGCCGTGTTGCCAAACTGAGTCCTTTGAAGAATGTCTCTGGTGGTCAATTGGATACGTTGTAGTAACCTTGTTGTGTGATAGACGGGATACTCTGTCTGTTCCTTCCTAACCCTCGTTTGCAGCTGCTGTCGCTAACTCAACGGCTAGGAGGTATCACTTCTGTAGTGAATAAGAATTCAAAGTTCATACCATTCGCAACCAGAGCTCACGCTGAGGTTGGCTTAGTTCTGTAGTTGACATGTTCGTCATTTTAACGCAGAGGCTGCAGACCTCACGTACTTGGAACAGGAGGTTACATTTTCGTCAAGGGCTTATTTTAGAAGCTAAAATAACATTTCATCCCATCACAAATAATTTCATATTCAAACATTTAAATTGAACAACAATTCCATGTGAATCCGATAACTCTGATGTGTAGACTTTCCACTGTAGAGTTTGTCATCTTATCATTGATGAGAATGTCTCAGATGACAACCGAACTGACATCATATTCATTAAGTACCTCCGCATATGTTCAATTGGTTTACCAGAATATAGTTCATTTCCCCCACCTTCTGATGTTCCCAGAATCTCTATGTTAACCAAGTGGTTTTCAAATGTAACATCATTAGGGTAGAGAGAGGAAAAGGGGGGGAGAGGAATTTATGACTGTCATAAACTTACCCCCAGGCCAACGTCATGACAGTACAGACTCAGTGACCATAGCCTTGCTATTAACAAAGGCTCTCAAGAGAAGACAGGCTATGTGCACACTGCCCACAAAATGAGGTGGAAACTGAGCTGCACTTCCTAACCTCCTGCCAAATGTATGACCATATTAGAGACACATATATAACTTAGATTACACACACCCACAAAGAATTCGAATAACAAATCCAATTTTGATAAACTCCCATACCTACTGGGTGAAATACCCAGTGTCCATCAGAACAGCATGATTTGTGACCTGTTGCCACAAGAAAAGGGCAACCAGTGAAGAACAAACAAATACAACCAATATTTATGTTAATTTATTTTACGTTCTGCTTTTCTGATGTATCAAATACTTATGTCATGCAATCAAATGCTAACTAATTACTTAAAAATCATATAATGTGAATTTCTGGATTTTTGTTTTAGATTCCGTCTCTCACAGTTGAAGTGTACCTATGATAAAAATTACAGACCTCTACATACTTTGTAAGTAGGAAAACCTGCAAAATTGGCAGTGTATCAAATACTTGTTCTCCCCACTGTATCTAAACTTGTAGTAATCATGGCCAAATACAGACCGGGTACGCAGGGCTCATGCCCAGGGACCCCTGACCTCCAGTTGGCACTGACCTCCAGGGGGCCCAGACCTCCAGGTGGCCCTGACCTCCAGGTGACCCCTCCAGGGGGCCCAATTGATTTTGTTAGTAACTCTCACTCACCTACAGTGGGCCCTGACCTCAAGGGGGCCCTGACCCCTGACCTCCAGGTGGCCCTGACCTCCAGGGGGCCCTGACCCCTGACCTCCAGTTGGCACTGACCTCCAGGGGGGCCGGACCCCTGACCTCCAGGTGGCCCTGACCTCCAGGTGGCCCTGACCCCTGACCTCCAGGTGGCCCAATTGATTTAGTTAGTAACTCTCACTCAGATATCATTAACATGGCATAAGCCAAGGCAAAATGCATAGAATTACATGAAATTCATTTTTAAACTTTTTAAAATTTCTCTCCAACTCATGGCAAAATGAGTAAAATTGCATGAAATTTGTTAAAAAATTACACACCTTTTTTCTGCCCATTGGCAAAATGTGTAGAACTGTAGAAAAGCTTGCTTTAAAATTGCAACATGTTGTCTATGCCCCCTAATGTGTTGACTTGCAGGAAATGTACTTTAAAACATCAAAAATATGCCCGCTTGTTGGGCCCCCCCCCCCCAACCAAATCTCGCTTAGGGCCCTAAAAAGGCTAGAGCCTGGCAGGCTGGAAAGAGAGGGAGGGCATTTCATTTCAGCACACAGCAGAACGTGTGCTTCTCCCAACTGGCATACAGCTGCAGATTTCTCTCATCTAGCTAGCGCCCCAAGAGGACCCCTATTCTCTATTTAGTGCACTACCGTTGACCAGGGCCAATGGGACTCTGGTCAAAAGTAGTGCACTATGTGGGGAATAGGGTGCCATTTTGGACACATCCCGATAGCTAGCAGATTCCTAAAGGACATTTATTGGAGACAAGGCAAGCTAATAGTGCAATAATCATATTGACATGTGTGGCTCTCTCTCAGCTCTCTCGCTCTCAGCTCCCTCTCAGCTCCTGCCAACCATTATCAACATTGTAAATACTGAGAAAAATCTGCCCAAAAAGTTTGTGAGCTGTTCCCTGCAGCATTAGGCCGGCCTGGCAGAGAGAACTGTGCTAGGCTTACTGCAATGAACGCAGATCTCTGTTTACATCCCAAATCAAACCCTATTTAGTGAATCACTTTTAATCAGGGCCCATAAGGCTCTAATCAAAAGTAGTGTACTATGTAGGGAATAGGGTGTTCTTTAGCTAGCCGTCGGTGAGGTGAGGTGAAATGGAAGAATTAGAAACGTGAGCTTTTTATCTGCCTGTGAGAAAAATATATTTAAAGGGAACATCATGTTATATTCAGTATTAAATGTCATAATGAGGTGTTGATGCGTTACAGATCCTGGCGAGGGTGGAAAGGGCGATGACTTCCTCCACCTGCCTACTGGCCCCACCACCACCTACAATGGCCTACAGAACACTACAGTTACCAAGATAACTATGTCCTACAGAACACTACAGTTACCAAGAGAACTATGTCCTACAGAACACTACTGTTGCCAAGATAACTATGTCCTACAGAACACTACAGTTACCAAGAGAACTATGTCCGACAGAACACTACTGTTACCAAGAGAACTATGTCCTACAGAACACTACTGTTACCAAGAGAACTATGTCCTACAGAACACTACTGTTACCAAGAGAACTATGTCCTACAGAACACTACTGTTACCAAGATAACTATGTCCTACAGAACACTACTGTTACCAAGATAACTATGTCCTACAGAACACTACAGTTACCAAGATAACTATGTCCTACAGAACACTACTGTTACCAAGAGAACTATGTCCTACAGAACACTACAGTTACCAAGATAACTATGTCCTACAGAACACTACTGTTGCCAAGAGAACTATGTCCTACAGAACACTACAGTTACCAAGATAACTATGTCCTACAGAACACTACTGTTACCAAGAGAACTATGTCCTACAGAACACTACTGTTGCCAAGAGAACTATGTCCTACAGAACACTACAGTTACCAAGATAACTATGTCCTACAGAACACTACAGTTACCAAGAGAACTATGTCCGACAGAACACTACTGTTACCAAGAGAACTATGTCCTACAGAACACTGACCTAATGTAGGGGGTCATGTAGGGTTCTCATGTAGGGTTCTAATGTAGCGGGTCATATAGTGGTCTAATGTAGGGGGTCATGTAGGGTTCTCATGTAGGGGGTCATGTAGGGGGTCATATAGTGGTCTAATGTAGGGGGTCATGTAGGGTTCTCATGTAGGGTTCTAATGTAGGGGGTCATGTAGGGTTCTCATGTAGGGTTCTAATGTAGGGGGTCATGTAGGGTTCTAATGTAGGGTTCTAATGTAGGGGGTCATATAGGGGTCTAATGTAGAGGGTCATGAAGGGTTCTAATGTAGGGGGTCATATAGTGGTCTAATGTAGGGGGTCATATAGGGTTCTAATGTAGGGGGTCATATAGTGGTCTAATGTAGGGGGTCATATAGTGGTCTAATGTAGGGGGTCACATAGTGGTCTAATGTAGGGGGTCATATAGTGGTCTAATGTAGGGGGTCATATAGGGTTCTAATGTAGGGGGTCGGTCATATAGGGGTCTACTGTATAGTACCAGACCAGAACAAGGCCTCGTTTAGGTTTAGGGTTATAGAGCTGTAGAGTATAGTACCAGACCAGAACAAGGCCTCGTTTAGGGTTATAGAGCTGTAGAGTATAGTACCAGACCAGAACAAGGCCTCGTTTAGGGTTAGAGAGCTGTAGAGTATAGTACCAGACCAGAACAAGGCCTCGTTTAGGGTTATAGAGCTGTAGAGTATTATACAAGACCAGAACAAGGCCTCGTTTAGGGTTATAGAGCTGTAGAGTATTATACAAGACCAGAACAAGGCCTCGTTTAGGGTTAGAGAGCTGTAGAGTATAGTACCAGACCAGAACAAGGCCTCGTTTAGGGTTAGAGAGCTGTAGAGTATAGTACCAGACCAGAACAAGGCCTCGTTCAGGGTTAGAGAGCTGTAGAGTATAGTACCAGACCAGAACAAGGCCTCGTTTAGGGTTAGAGAGCTGTAGAGTATTATACAAGACCAGAACAAGGCCTCGTTTAGGGTTATAGAGCTGTAGAGTATTATACAAGACCAGAACAAGGCCTCGTTTAGGGTTAGATAGCTGTAGAGTATAGTACCAGACCAGAACAAGGCCTTGTTTAGGGTTAGAGAGCTGTAGAGTATTATACAAGACCAGAACAAGGCCTCGTTTAGGGTTAGAGAGCTGTAGAGTATAGTACCAGACCAGAACAAGGCCTCGTTTAGGGTTATAGAGCTGTAGAGTATAGTACCAGACCAGAACAATGCCTCGTTTAGGGTTAGAGAGCTGTAGAGTATAGTACCAGACCAGAACAAGGTTTAACACAGCTTTAATAACAAGGCATTTCGTTTCATTACTACAACAATATTAAGTTTTGCTGCCCAAATACATGAGGACATATTTTCCACAGGGCCACGTGTTGAATAATATTGGTTAATCTTTTCCACAGAGCCACGTGTTGAGATATATTGGTTAATCTTTTCCACAGAGCCACGTGTTGAGATATATTGTTTGTGTTGTCTTGCCAACTCCTATGGTCATTACCTAGCCTGGTCCCAGATCTGTGTGTGCTGTCTTGCCAACTCTTATGGTCGTTACCTAGCCTGGTCCCAGATCTGTGTGTGTTGTCTTGCCAACTCCTATGGTCAATGTCAAGGAAGACAGAGCAAACCGATCTGGGACCAGGCTAACCTGGTTTCAAATCAGATAAAAACATCCATATCATATGGAGCAGTTTCATCAACCTGCAAATAAACTACAGTTTTTAAACGAACCAAAGCCATCTGTGTAAATACAATCAACACTTACAGTCACATTTTCTGACATTTTGTGTCGACTTGCAGTGTGTGTGTGTGTCGACTTGCAGTGTGTGTGTGTGTCGACTTGCAGTGTGTGTGTGTCGACTTGCAGTGTGTGTGTGTCGACTTGCAGTGTGTGTGTGTCGACTTGCAGTGTGTGTGTGTGTGTGTCGACTTGCAGTGTGTGTGTGTGTGTCGACTTGCAGTGTGTGTGTGTGTGTCGACTTGCAGTGTGTGTGTGTGTGTGTGTGTGTGTGTGTCGACTTGCAGTGTGTGTGTGTGTGTGTGTGTGTGTCGACTTGCAGTGTGTGTGTGTGTGTGTCGACTTGCAGTGTGTGTGTGTGTGTGTTGACTTGCAGTGTGTGTGTGTCGACTTGCAGTGTGTGTGTGGGTCGACTTGCAGTGTGTGTGTGGGTCGACTTGCAGTGTGTGTGTGGGTCGACTTGCAGTGTGTGTGTGGGTCGACTTGCAGTGTGTGTGTGTGTCGACTTGCAGTGTGTGTGTGGGTCGACTTGCAGTGTGTGTGTGGGTCGACTTGCAGTGTGTGTGTGGGTCGACATGCAGTGTGTGTGTGTCGACTTGCAGTGTGTGTGTGGGTCGACTTGCTGTGTGTGTGTCGACTTGCAGTGTGTGTGTGGGTCGACTTGCAGTGTGGGTGTGGGTCGACTTGCAGTGTGTGTGTGGGTCGACTTGCAGTGTGTGTGTCGACTTGCAGTGTGTGTGTGGGTCGACTTGCAGTGTGTGTGTGTGTGTCGACCTGCAGTGTGTGTCGACTTGTAGTGTGTGTGTGTGTCGACTGCAGTGTGTGTGTGTCGACCTGCAGTGTGTGTGTGTGTGTGTCGACTTGCAGTGTGTGTGTGGGTCGACTTGCAGTGTGTGTGTGGGTCGACTTGCAGTGTGTGTGTGGGTCGACTTGCAGTGTGTGTGTGGGTCGACTTGCAGTGTGTGTGTGGGTCGACTTGCAGTGTGTGTGGGTCGACTTGCAGTGTGTGTGTCGACCTGCAGTGTGTGTGTGTCAACTTGCAGTGTGTGTGTGTGTGTGTGTGTCGACCTGCAGTGTGTGTGTGTCGACTTGCAGTGTGTGTGTGTGTGTGTCGACTTGCAGTGTGTGTGTGGGTCGACTTGCTGTGTGTGTCGACTTGCAGTGTGTGTGTGGGTCGACTTGCAGTGTGTGTGTGGGTCGACTTGCAGTGTGGGTGTGGGTCGACTTGCAGTGTGTGTGTGGGTCGACTTGCAGTGTGTGTGTGTGTGTCGACTTGCAGTGTGTGTGTGGGTCGACTTGCAGTGTGTGTGTGGGTCGACATGCAGTGTGTGTGTGTGTCGACTTGCAGTGTGTGTGTGTGTCGACTTGCAGTGTGTGTGTGGGTCGACTTGCAGTGTGTGTGTGGGTCGACTTGCAGTGTGGGTGTGGGTCGACTTGCAGTGTGTGTGTGGTGTCGACTTGCAGTGTGTGTGTCGACCTGCAGTGTGTGTGTGTGTGTGTGTGTCAATTTGCAGTGTGTGTGTCGACCTGCAGTGTGTGTGTGTGTGTTGACTTGCAGTGTGTGTCTGTCGACCTGCAGTGTGTGCGTGTGTGTGTGTGTCGACTTGCAGTGTGTGTGTCGACCATATGGTTGATTTACAATTGAATTCCTATTTTAAAGGGTACATCTTTGGTGTTACCCAGGGTCAGGTTTAAGGCTTCTGCCTGTGCTGTACTGTAAACCATCACATTGTCATATCGTGTTGGTTCAATAACTATATGCATTATTTTTCCGACCGTCCTCCAAGCTGTAGGACAGTAAAGAGAGCTGCTACATCTTTAACAATAAACATTAATTTTGTTTGAATAAAAATATTTTGCATAAAAGTCTTGTAATGCAGTTTGAACACAACCAGGCTGTTGAAGAGATGACATCATGTTGAAGAGATGACATCATGTTGAAGAGATGACATCATGTTGAAGAGATGACATCATGTTGAAGAGATGACATCATGTTGAAGAGATGACATCATGTTGAAGAGATGACATCATGTTGAAGAGATGACATCATGTTGAAGAGATGACATCATATTGAAGAGATGACATCCTAAAGATAATCCTGACCCAGCTACAACACCGTGGGAGCAGACGACAGGACTTGACACTATTACACTGAGGAATCAGTCTCTCTCTCTCTCACACACACACACACACAATCCCTCCCGCAATCCATCCCTCCCTATCTCTGTCAGTCATCTTTCTTGGCGGAGGCCTCCTGGTCGTGGCGTGTGATGATCTTGTAGACGCTCTTCCTGAAGCAGCTGTCGGAGGTCAGTCGCCGGGCAGTCTCCCTCAGGTCCTCCATGCTGGCGCCGTCGCCACGGGCAACCACAAATGACTGGGAGTGTTTCACTGCAGAGGAAAAGACATGAGTGTTTGTGTGTGTGTGTGTGTGTGTGTGTGTGTCACAGGAGTTTGGTGGCACCTTAATTTGGGAGGACGGGGTTGTGGTAATGGCTGGAGGGAAATTAGTGGAATGCTATCAAACACATCAAACGCATGGTTTCCATGGTTTCCCTGTGTTTGATGCCATTCCATTCGCTCCGGTCCAGACATTATTATGAGCCGTCCTCGACCTCAGCAGCCTCCATGCATATGTGTGTACTCACACCAGTGGTGTTTGGAGGCGCGTCTCTGGATCCGACAGCTCTTAATGCGTCGTGCTGTAGCCTTGTGGAGATACACAGCATTCTTCATTATAGAAGGGAGCTTGGCCTCGATCTCTGCAGCACAGATACACTCCTCAAAGAACTCTGGGTGAAGAACGCACACACACACACATATCCCATGTAGCTATACTGAACAAATATTAAACACAACACGTAAAAGGTTGTTCCCATGTTTCATGAAATAAAAGATCACAGAAATGTTCCACACGCACAAAAAGCGTATTTCTCTCAAGTGTTTGTGCTCAAATATGTTTACATCGCTGTTAGTGAACATTTCTCCTCATTTCTCCAAGATAAGACACCTGATAGGTGTGGCATATCAAGAAGCTGATTAAACACATTTTGGGCTGGGGACAAAAAAAAGGCCACTCTAAAATGTGCAGTTTTGTCACACAACACAATGCCACAGATGTCTCAAGTTTTGGTGCAGCAAGCAATTGCATTTCTCTACCAAATGCCGCCTCCAAACGTTACTTTAGACAATTTAGCAGTACGTCCAACCGGCCTCAAAACTGTAGACCTCATGTAACCACGCATGCCCAGGACCTCGGCTTATTAGTTATTTTCCACCATAATTTGCAAATAAATTCATTAAAAATCCTACAATGTGATTTTCTGGATTATTGTCTGTCATAGTTGAAGTGTACCTATGATGAAAATTACAGGCCTCTCTCATCTTTTTGAGTTGGAGAACAATTGGTGGCTGACTAAATACTTTTTTGCCCCACTGTATGTGTGTGTGTGTGTGTGTGTGTGTGTGTGCAGTAAGTGTAACTCACTCCTGAGGTTGTTGACGTCTCCCTTCATCTTGTCATCCTTCTCTTTGGAGCGTTCCAGAGAGCTCAGACCTTTCTCCAGGTTCCGTAGAGCCTCCTCAGCCTGCTTCAGCCTCCGCTCCAGCTCCATACGAGACTCAATCTCCACCTGGGACACAACAGGAGGTCAGGGCCCGTATTCACAAAGCATCTCAGAGTAGGAGGCCTGATCTAGGATCAGCCTTTTGGATAATAATGTGTTCTGTTAACCTCTTGAAGCTATGGGGGCGCTATTTCATTATTGGATTAAAAAAAAACGTGCCCGTTTTAAGCGCAATATTTTGTCACGAAAAGATGCTCGACTATGCATATAATGGACAGCTTTGGAAAGAAAACACTCTGACGTTTCCAAAACTGCAAAGATATATCTGTGAGTGCCCCAGAACTGATGCTACAGGCGAAACCAAGATTCAACTTCAAACCGGAAGTGAGCAAAATTTGAGGCGCTGTTTTCCATTGTCTCCTTATATGGCTGTGAATGCGCCAGAAACGAACCTACACTTTCTGCCATTTCCCCAAGGTCTCTGCAGCATTGTGACGTATTTGTAGGCATATCATTGGAAGATTGGCCATAAGAGACTACATTTACCAGGGGTCCGTCTGGTGTCCTTTGTCTAAATTGGTGCGCAATCTTCAGCTGCAAGCATTTTTCCATGGGATTCAGAGGAGAAAGCACACTTCCAAGAACGATATATCATCGAAGAGATATGTGAAAAACACCTTGAGGATTGATTCTAAACAACGTTTGCCATGTTTCAGTCAATATTATGGAGTTCGGCGTTTTGATGACTGAATTTTCTGTTTTTTTTGGTAGCCAAACGTGATGTACAAAACGGAGCGATTTCTCCTACACAAAGAATCTTTCAGGAAAAACTGAACATTTACTATCTAACTGAGAGTCTCCTCATTGAAAACATCCGAAGTTCTTCAAAGGTAAATGATTTTATTTTCTTGTTTTTGTGAAAATGTTGCCCACTGAATCCTACGCTAAATGCTACGCTAGCTATCAATAATCTTACACAAATGCTTGTTTTGCTATGGTTGAAAAGCATATTTTGAAAATCTGAGATGACAGTGTTGTTAACAAAAGGCTAAGCTTGAGAGCTAGCATATTTATTTCATTTCATTTGCGATTTTCCTGAATAGTTAACGGTGCGTTATGGTAATGAGCTTGAGGCTGTATTCACGATCCCGGATCCTGGATTTAACAATGAAAAATTAAAATCTCTTCTTGAATAGGATCTTAACATTTTTATCCATATATTGACGTCATTTTTTTGGTCTACGAGGAGGAACGAGAGAAGAGCTGTAAAATCGAATTAGCATAATTAAAACATCCCCATAAAAATCTGTCAGTTTAAGCTATCTGTTGTTTTTTTTTAAATTGGATGTGTTACAATCCACAGACGTGGCACGAGGGCAGGGGGCCACAGAGACACAGAAGACAGACCTATTTTGGTTTCAGTGCATTTTCTTTAAATGTATATTGCCTATCAATATGTAGGCATACTGTGTAATAAAATCAATAAATAAATAAAGGTGTACTAAAAACGTGAATGTGTTTTTGCAGAGCGTACAACCATGCCAGAGATCAGTGGACAAAGAGCTGGACAACAGGGCCGTGCCGAAAAAACGTATGGTTGCCAAGAAAGCTGTTCGTTTTGCTAGATTCTTAAAATGTGCACGCAGCATTTGTGTGAAATCCTCCCTTTGCTCTGCAAGGGCCGCGGCTTTTGTGGAGCGATGGGTAACGATGCTTCGTGGGTGACTGTTGCTGATGTGTGCAGAGGCCAAACATCAGTCATGTTACCTCATTGGCTAGCTAGCTAACAACCTGGTAACTTGACCAGTATATCCAAACATCAGTCATGTTACCTCATTGGCTAGCTAGCTAATCAACCTCTGCACACATCAACAACAGTCACTAGCTAGCTAACAACCTGGTAACTTGACCAGTATATCCAAACATCAGAGCAGCATGTGTGAAATCCTCTGAATTCAAAAGTTGCAAGTTCAAATCCAGCGATAGAAAGTTGTTTTTGAGATTTTCGTTTTTAGCCTATCCAAAACCTTAACCCTTACCATAACCAATCAGAGTTAGACTTAACCTTAAAAACTTTGAAATGTTACGCTGAACGTGGATGAGCGTCTAATTCTGACATGAGACTGTGAGAGCTAGTTGCGTATGTGAAACGGCTAGCTTAGTTAGCGGTGGTGCGCGCTAAATAGCGTGTCAATCGGTGACGTCACTTGCTCTGAGACCTTGAAGTAGTGGTTCCCCTTGCTCTGCAAGGGCCGCGGCTTTTGTGGAGCGATGGGTAACGATGCTTCGTGGGTGACTGTTGCTGATGTGTGCAGAGGCCAAACATCAGTCATGTTACCTCATTGGCTAGCTAGCTAACAACCTGGTAACTTGACCAGTATATCCAAACATCAGTCATGTTACCTCATTGGCTAGCTAGCTAATCAACCTCTGCACACATCAACAACAGTCACTAGCTAGCTAACAACCTGGTAACTTGACCAGTATATCCAAACATCAGTCATGTTACCTCATTTGCTAGCTAGATAACAACCTGGTAACTTGACCAGTATATCCAAACATCAGTCATGTTACCTCATTGGCTAGCTAGCTAACAACCTGGTAACTTGACCAGTATATCCAAACATCGGTCATGTTACCTCATTGGCTAGCTAGCTAAGAACCTGGTAACTTGACCAGTATATCCAAACATCAGTCATGTTACCTCATTGGCTAGATAGCTAACAACATGGTAACTTGACCAGTATATCCAAACATCAGTCATGTTACCTCATTGGCTAGCTAGCTAACAACCTAGTAACTTGACCGGTAATGTAAACTCACCCCATTCCATACAAATGTGCGCAACCGCAACATTCAAACAAGGCAACAAAGAAAACGAATGGGACTGTAGCGACTGTGTTGACTTCAAAATCGGGGGTGTGAACTAGGTTTCTATTCAAGCGTAGATCGACATAGTAATGGCTCTATAGTTTTGGAGAAAAGTTGAAAAAAACAGACCCTGCGTTACATACTGACGTGTCATGTCGTAACGTACAGCACGCATAAAGCAACTATTTCTGTCTTACCACCTCTCTTCACCAGGTGTAGCACTTTTCTCATCGTTTAAAAACAAGAAATGGACAGTGATGGGGGTCAGGGGGGGATACCTACTCATATTTTGAGTCATCATTACATGCGATCATCATTCTCAAAGCCGCTGTTTACTTCTAAGATCACTTTAGCATCGCCCTAAACCCGATTCAAATTCGACACAAACCTTCCAATAGGTTGTAATGACACATGATATAAACTCTTTAATAGGTATGTAATGACACATGATATAAACTCTTTAATAGGTATGTAATGACACATTATATAAACTCTTCCAATAGGTATGTAATGACACGTTATATAAACTCTTTATAGCGTTTTATTTACATTTTAGAGCCGATAAGGTGATAAGTTGGACAGATTGAGTGAAAAAAAAGCATTTTTCCCCCGCAACATCTCTCCTTCTCACTATCACGCATTAGTTTCGCTTCCCAACCCGCCATTTTCAAAAAGACCCAACGGGGCTCATTGCCTGCTTGAATTATGCAGAGACGGGCAGTGTTTAGGTCATGTAATTGATTCTGTTGGAAAGGGGAAAAATTGTGCTTTACAATAGTATTGACATTACAGTTGATCTGGAAGTATTACGTTTTTTGGGGCGCTAAAATAAGGTAAATTGTACGGACAAAGGCGATGTACAGAAGTAAGTGAGTGAGTTTACGTTATATCAAACATCTGATGACACAGAAAGGAAAATAGATATCTTCTTCAGGAGATCAATGATCACAGCAATGAATGAATGACTGATCACTTGCATGTTGTCATCACAAACCTGACGTTTTTAAAGAGACAGTGTACAATTTTAAATGTAATGAATCTCAATAGCAAAATAGTGCTTTTACACAGAAACATAATATTCTACAAATTACTTTAACTTCCTTGACAGGCATTCCTATCAAACATTTATATTTTATAATATTTACATATATTTATATATTTATATATATTTACATATTAGTTGTATTTACAGTGTTACATATTAGTTTCTAGGGCACAACATGTGCTTCAAAAGTAGCTAGAATTCATATAGATCAAATATTCCCGGAGTGTACAAAACATGCCCTTTCCATGACATTGACTGACCAGGTGAAAGCTACGATCCCTTGTTGATTTCAACTAAATCCACTTCAATCAGTGTAGATGAAGGGGAGGAGACGGGTTAAAGAAGGTTTTATAAGCTTTGAGACAATCGAGACATGAATTGTGTATGTGTGCCATTCAGAGGGCGAATGGTTAGTCAACTCACATTCCAGTACAACATGTGTGCCCAAACTAAACAATGCACAACTCGTCGTACCTTGACACAAATGGGCTATGGCAGCCGACGATCTTACAGGGTTCCACTTCACAAGTTCCACTTGTGTTTTCATGGCACATATTGGGCACCTGGATAAAAAGTGGACCAACGTTTGAATGCCACAGGATATCGAACCATCATCGCTAATCAGGTTCATCCCTTCATGGCAGCAGTGTATCCATCTGAGATGGATTTTTTTCAGCAGGATAAATCCCCCATGCCACAAGGTTAGGATCGTCCAGGAATGGTTCCACGAACATGACAGTGAATTCAGTTTACTGCAGTGGCCTGTCCAGACACCAGATCTCAATCCAATTGAACATCGGCGGAATGAGATGGAACGAGCTATTCGGAGTAGAGATCCACTACCAGCCAACACGGGCATCCTTGTGGAACGCATTCTACACTTCGTAGAGTCCAAATTAATTGAGGCTGTTCTGAGGGCAAAAGGGGGTGCAACTCAATATTAGGAAGGTGTCCTTGTCATGCCTTGGTCATGGTGTTTTGTGTTTTCATTATATATTTTGGTCAGGCCAGGGTGTGACATGGGTTATGTGTTGTGTTTTGTATTGGGGTTTTGTAGGATTTGGGATTGCTATGATTAGGGGTGTGTCTAGTTAGGCTTGGGCTGCCTGAGGCGGTTCTCGATCAGAGTCAGGTGATTCTTGTTGTCTCTGATGGGGAACCGTATTTAGGTAGCCTGGGTTTCGCTTTGTATTTCGTGGGTGATTGTTCCTGTCTCTGTGTAGTTTCACCAGATAGGCTGTAATTAGGTTTCACGTTCCGTTTGTTGTTTTTTGTATTCATAAGTTATTTCATGTATCGTCACTATTTCATTAAAATCATGAGTAACCACTACGCTGCATTTCGGTCCGACTCTCTTTCAACAAACGAAGAACGCCGTTACAGAATCACCCAAACACACACGGACCGAGCGGCGTGGTAACAGGCAGCGACCGCAGGAAAAGCGAAAGGAGGAATGGACATGGGAAGACGTATTGGATGGCAAAGGTTGTTACACTTGGGAGGAGATACTGGCTGGAAGAGATCGCCTCCCATGGGAACAGGTGGAAGCACTGAGGAGAGCAGAGGCAGCCGGAGATAAGAGCCGACGATACGAGGGAACACGGTTGGAAAGGAAACCCGAAAAGCAGCCCCAAAAATGTATTGGGAGGGGGGCTCAGAGGGAGAGTGGATGAGTCAGGTGTCAGACCTGAGCCAACTCTCCCTGCTAATCGTGAAGAGCAGTTGCAGTGGGAGAGGCTGCATCACTTGGAGAATTGGACATGGGAGGAGGAACTGGACGGAAAAGGACCCTGGGCTCAGCCTGGAGAATATCGCCGTCCCAAGGAAGAACTAGAGGCGGCTAAAGCGGTGAGGCGCTGGTATGAAGAGGCAGCACGGCGACGCGGATGGAAGCCTGAGAGTCGGCCCCAAAAATGTATTGGGGGGGGGGCTTACATGGAGTATGGCTATGCCAGGTAGGAGACCTGCGCAAACTCCCTGTGCTTACCGGGGGGCTAAAGAGACCGGGCAGGCACCGTGTTATGCTAGTGAGCGCACGGTGTCTCCAGTGCGGGTGCATAGCCCGGTACGGTTCATACCAGCCCTTCGTATTGGCCGGGCTAGAGTGGGCATCGAGCCAGGTAAGCTTGGGCAGGCTCGGTGCTCAAGAGCTCCAGTACGCCTGCACAGTCCGGTCTATCCAGTGCCACCTCCACACACCAGTCCTCCGGTAGCAGCTCCCCGCACCAGGCTTCCTGTGCGTGTCCTCGCTCCAGTATCACCAGTGCCAGCACCACGCATCAGGCCTACAGTGCGCCTCGCCTCTCCTGCGTTCTCCTCTCCTGCGCTACCGGAGTCTCCTGTCTGTGCAGCGCTATCAGAGCCTTCCTTCCCTCCTGCGCTGTCGGAGTCTCCCGCCTGTTCAGCGCTATCAGAGCCTTACTCCTCTACAGCGCTGCCGGAGCCTCCTGCCTGTTCGGAGCAGCCTGTGCTGTCAGTCTGCAAGGAGCTGCCAGTCTGCAAGGTGCTGCCAGCCTGCATGGAGCAATCAGAGCTGTCAGCCTGCATGGAGCAGTCAGAGCTGTCAGTCTGCATGAAGCAGCCTAAGTTGCCAGTCTGCAGGGAGCTGTCAGTATGCATGAAGCAGCCAGAGATGTCAGTCTGCAAAGAGCTGTCAGTCTGCAAGGAGCTGTCAGTCTGCAAGGAGCTGTCAGTCTGCAAGGAGCTGCCAGTCTGCAGGGTGCTGTCAGCCTGCATGGAGCAGTCAGAGCTGTCAGTCTGCAAGGAGCTGCCAGTCTGCAGGGTGCTGTCAGCCTGCATGGAGCAGTCAGAGCTGTCAGTCTGCATGAAGCAGCCAGAGCTGCCAGTCTGCAAGGAGCTGTCAGCCTGCATGGAGCAGTCAGAGCTGTCAGTCTGCATGAAGCAGCCAGAGCTGCCAGTCTGCAAGGAGCTGTCAGCCTGCATGGAGCAGTCAGAGCTGTCAGTCTGCATAGAGCAGCTAGATCCACCAGTCAGCCATGATCTTCTAGATCTGCCAGTCAACCAGATTCTTCCAGATCAGCCTGTCAACCAGATTCTTCCAGATCAGCCTGTCAACCAGAATCTTCCAGATCTGTTAGTCAGCCATGATCTTCTAGATCTGCCAGTCAACCAGATTCTTCCAGATCAGCCTGTCAACCAGAATCTTCCAGATCTGCTAGTCAACCAGAATGTTCCAGATCTGCTAGTCAACCAGAATCTTCCAGATCTGCTAGTCAACCTGAATCTTCCAGATCCGCCAGCCAGCCAGGATCTACCGGAGCCTACTACCTACCTGAGCTTCATCTCAGTACTGGGCTTCCTCTCAGTACTGGGCTTCCCCTCAGTACCGGGCTTCCCCTCAGTTCCGGGCTGCCCCTCAGTTCCGAGATGCCCCTCAGTTCCGAGATGCCCCTCAGTTCCGAGATGCCCCTCAGTCCCGAGATGCCCCTCAGTCCCGAGATGCCCCTCAGTCCCGAGATGCCCCTCAGTCCCGAGATGCCCCTCAGTCCCGAGATGCCCCTCAGTCCCGAGATGCCCCTCAGTCCCGAGATGCTCCTCAGTTCTGTGGGGTTCTGGGTGAGGACTATTAGGCCATGGTCGGCGGCGAGGGTGGATTATCCCAGGACGCGAAGGGGAGGAACTATGACATTTATGGAGTGGGGTCCACGTCCCGAGCCGGAGCCGCCACCATGGACAGACGCCCACCCGGACCCTCCTTATGGTTTTGAGGTGCGTCCGGGAGTCCGCACCTTGGGGGGTGGGGGTTTCTGTCACGCCTTGGTCATGGTGTTTTGTGTTTTCATTATAGATTTTGGTCAGGCCAGGGTGTGACATGGGTTATGTGTTGTGTTTCGTATTGGGGTTTTGTAGGATTGCTATGATTAGGGGTGTGTCTAGTTAGGCTTGGGCTGCCTGAGGCGGTTCTCGATCAGAGTCAGGTGATTCTTGTTGTCTCTGATGGGGAACCGTATTTAGGTAGCCTGGGTTTCGCTTTGTATTTCGTGGGTGATTGTTCCTGTCTCTGTGTAGTTTCACCAGATAGGCTGTAATTAGGTTTCACGTTCCGTTTGTTGTTTTTTGTATTCATAAGTTATTTCATGTATCGTCACTTTTTTCATTAAAATCATGAGTAACCACTACGCTGCATTTCGGTCCGACTCTCTTTCAACAAATGAAGAACGCCGTTACAGTCCTAAGGTTTTGTACACTCAGTTTTGGCTGTACCTACGTCAAAAAATTCTAACAATCTTATTTTCTGATGCTCCTAAATTTTATGCCGTGCTCCGAACCTTTGGAAGCACCAGTGGTAATTGAGGGAGCTTTTTTTACTTATTTAGAGCCCTGTTTGAATGCCAGAATTACTGTAGCTGTAGTCAATGTAGATAGTCAGTGTAGCTTTTGTTGAACTATTTAGTAGTCTTATGGCTTGGGGGAAGAAGCTGTTCGGGGTCCTGTTGGTCCCAGACTTGTTGCATCGGTACCGCTTGCCGTGTAGTAGCAGAGAGAACAGCCTGTGACTTGGGTGGCTGGAGTCCTTAACAATTTTTTTAGAGTCTTCCTCTGAACCGACCTGGTATATTGGTCCTGGATGGCAGGCAGCCTGGCCTCAGTGTTGTACTGGGCCATACGCACCACCCTCTGTCAAGCCTTACGGTCAGATGCAGATCAGTTGCCATACCGGGTGGTGATGCTCTCGATGGTGCAGCTGTAGAGATCCTTGAGGATCTCGGGACCCATGCCAAATATTTTCAGTCTCTCGAGGGGGAAAACTGTGTTGTCGTGCCCTCTTCACAACTGTCTTGGTGTGTTTGGACCATGATCATTTGTTGGTGATGTGGACACAAAGGAACTTGAAACTCTCGACAAGCTCCATGACAGCCCCGTCGATGTGAATGGGGACCTGTTCGGCTCTCCTTTTCCTGTAGTCTACGATCATCTCCTTTGTCTTTCTCACATTGAGGGAGAGGTTGTTGTCCTGGCACCACACTGCCGGGTCCCTGACCACCTCCCTATAGGCTGTCTCATCGTTGTCGGTAATCAGGCCTACCACTGTTGTGTCTTCAGCAAACTTAATGATGGTGTTGGAGTCATGCTTGGCCGCATAGTCATGGGTGAACAGGGAGTACAGTAGGGGACTAAGCACGCACCCCTGAGGGGTCCCAGTGTTGAGGGTCAGCGTGGCAGATGTGTTGTTACCTACCCTTACTATCTAGCAAGAACTCTCTTGGTCTTCAGCTTATCATGAGGTACTCTACCTCAGGTGAGCTTTTATCTCAAGACTTCTTTAATATTAGACATAGCACATCATGTTTTTGACAAATGGACACACCCCCTCCCACCCCTCGTCTTACCAGACGTAGCTGCTCTGTCCTGCTGATGCACAGAAAACCCAGCCAGCTCTATTTTATCCGTGTCGTCGTTCAGCCACGACTTGGTGAAACATAATATATTACAGTTTTTAACGTCCCGTTGGTAGGATAGTCTTGACCATAGATCATCCAGTTTATTCTCCAGTGATTTGCTAATAGAACTGATGGTAGTGGTGATTTAATCACTCACCTATGTCCAGATGCTCTTTCCGGTCATAAGAGATGGTAGCAGCAGCTTTATGTACAAAATAAGTTACAAACAAAAAAGTAGTGCACTAATATAGGGAATAGGGTGTCATAGCTCTGGCCAAAAGTAGTGCACTATATAGGGAATAGGTTGCCATAGCTCTGGCCAAAGGGTGCCATAGCTCTGGCCAAAAGTAGTGCACTATATAGGGAATAGGGTGCCATAGCTCTGGCCAAAAGTAGTGCACTATATAGGGAATAGGGTGCCATAGCTCTGGCCAAAGGGTGCCATAGCTCTGGCCAAAAGTAGTGCACTATATAGGGAATAGGCTGCCATAGCTCTGGCCAAAAGTAGTGCACTATATGGGAGAGTCTCATTGATTGTGTCGGAGTGTTTGTATCGACAGAAATCCCTCAATAGAGAACTGTGATCAATCAAGAAAACCTACTCCTGGCTCGTTTATTCCACCTTTCCTCTTTAGAGTAACACCAAATTACTTGGTCTGCTCACAATAGGGAATAGGATGCCTTGGGGCTCTAGCCAAAATGTGTATGCTAGTGTGTGAGGCTCAGGTCAAAAGTAGTGTACATTTTAGGGCAGGGCTCTCCAACCCTGTTCCTGTACCCTATTGCAGATTAATCGCTCCAACCCCGGCCATCACATGGCTGCTCAGTGAAATTACCTGTCCTGATTTGTCATAGACGCTTGCTTAAAATCTTTAATGAGTAAACCTTCCTTCATGTGTTGGACTCTGTAAAATGGTATATAATCAGCTTGATCCCCTCTGTCGAAGACGCTTGGACCTTCTTTAAAAAAAATATTTTCAGTGGTATTGTTAACGAACACGCCTCTATGGTAATCGCTCCTCTTTTACCCCAGCTGCCAAACTAACACTGATTCAGATGACCATCCTACCCACGCTAGATTACGGAGACATAATTTATAGATTGGCAGGTAAGGGTGGTCTCGAGTGGCTAGATGTTCTTTACCCTTCGGCCACCAGATGTGTCACCAATGCTCCTTATAGGACCCATCACTGCACTCTATACTCCTCTGTAAACTGGTCATCTCTGTATACACGTCGTAAGACACACTGGTTGATGCTTATTTATAAAACCCTCTTAGGCCTCACTCCCCCCTATCTGAGATATCTACTGCAGCCCTTATCCTCCACATACAACACCCGTTCTGCCAGTCACATTCTGTTAAAGGTCCCCAAAGCACACACATCCCTGGGTCGCTCCTCTTTTCAGTTCGCTGCAGCTAGCGACTGGAACGAGCTGCAACAAACAGTCAAACTGGACAGTTTTATCTCAATCTCTCATTTAAAGACTTAGTCATGGACACTCTTACTGACAGTTGTGGCTGCTTTGTGTGATGTATTATTGTTTCTACCTTCACCTGTGTGCTGTTGACTGTGCCAAATAATGTTTCTACCATGTGTTGCCAATAATGTTTGTACCATGTTGTTGATATGTTGTGTTGCTACTATGCTGTGTTGTCATGTGTTGTCGTCTTAGGTCTCTTTATGTAGTGTTGTGTTGTCTCTCTTGTTGTGATGTGTGTTTTGTCCTACATTTATATTGTATTGATTTATTTTAATCCCAGCCCCCGTAGGCGGCCTTTTGATAGGCCGTCATTGTAAATAAGGATTTGTTCTAATTAGCCTCTACTGACTCCCCATCCCGCATGCGGGAGCGTAATCATCGCCTGACACTAATTAGCATAACGCAATGGACATAAATATCCCTATAAAATATTCCTATTCATGAATATCAAATGAAATATATTGAGACACAGCTTAGCCTTTTGTTAATCACCCCGTCATCTCAGATTTTCAAAATATGCTTTACAGTCAAAGCTAGACAAGCATTTGTGTAAGTTTATCGATAGCTAGAAGCAGGTAACTTGGTCACGGAAATCAGAAAAGCAATCCAATTAAATCGTTTACCTTTGATGAGCTTCGGATGTTTTCACTCACGAGACTCCCAGTTAGATAGCAAATGTTCCTTTTTTCCAAAAATATTATTTTTGTAGGCGAAATAGCTCCGTTTGTTCTTCACGTTTGGCTGATAAATCGGCCGGATATTGCAGTCACGAAAACGGCGAAAAATATTCCAAATTAGCTACATAATATCAACAGAAACATGGCAAACGTTGTTTATAATCAATCCTCAAGGTGTTTTTCAAATATTTATTCGATAATATATCCATCGGGACAATTCGTTTTTCAGTAGGACCGATTGGAGTAATGGCTACCTCTGTATTTTACACGAGAATCTCTCTGGGGGCATCAGGTGACCACTTGCGCAATGTAGCCGCTTACGGCTATTATTCAATATAAATGCGTAAAACTACGACACAATGCTGTAGACACCTTGGGGAATACGTAGAAAGCGTAATCTGGTTGATAGCACATTCACAGCTCAATAGGGAATCATTGGAACGCAGCGCTTTCAAAATATGGGGCACTTCCGGAGTGGATTTTTCTCAGGCTTTCGCCTGCAACATCAGTTCTGTTATACTCACAGACAATATCTTTACAGTTTTGGAAACGTTAGAGTAGCTCTGGTTAAAAGTAGTGCACTATGTAGGGAATAGGGTGCCATTGGAGAGGCAGTGTGGTTTACCTTGAGTTCCACCTCAGTTTGCTTCTTGTCCACAGTGAGCTGTGTGAGGGACTGCTGTAGAGTCCTGGACTGACAGGAGTAGAACTCTCTTTCCTGTTGCAGAACTGTGGCACGCTGCTCATTCTCCGTTTGCCTGCAGGGGGAGCCAGAGAACACAGACAGTCATGTTAAACTGTGTTACGCTGCTCATTCTCCGTTAGCCTGCAGGGGGAGCCAGAGAACACACAGTCCTGTGCACCCTCGACTTGCACGCACACACATAGTCTGTCAGAGGAGAGGTACAAAACACACACACACACACAGTAACATACAGCTAGAGCGTGCACACACACACACACACACACACACACACATTGCCAGACACACAGTTCGAGGAAAGGTACTGTGCATACTAACACAATCCTGCAGTCCAATCCCCATCCACAGCAGGTCAATACTAGGCTAAGTGTTTAAAAGCCTTCAGCCCTGGGCATTTATATCACTTACCTCTTACCCAACCTCTTACCCAACCTCTTACCTAATGAAGGAATTTGGTAGGATAATGTATCACAAGGGGATGTTAATATCAGACACAAGCACAAGCAATGATCTGTTATAGGACAGAAGAAAGTCGTTCTGTAGGTCCAAATTTCCAGGGAATTCCCTGTGGGAAATTACAGAGGGCCTTGTTGCAGAGCTCTGCATTGGGGACACTTGATTGAGAGACACCCTCATTAGGCTTCACCATGGGGCTCTTCAATGTGACTCCGCCTTGAGAGACCCACAGTAGGCCTCACTGTGGAGCTCTGCAGTGGGGCCCGCCATTGACAGATACACTGCATTTTTTTTATACAACACTGTCATGTCTTTGGCATCATTAAACTGAAGATTAATCTTTATCAAAAATTCTCTGTAATTATTATTACGTGATTAAACTACTTAATCATGTAACTGTAATTAACTAGGAAGTCGGGGAACCAAGGAAAATATTCAGATTACAAAGTTAGAATTCTCCTAATATAACTTTCAGATATTTTAATATCTGATAACTTAGTCTTCTGATTAATTAATTATTCTTTACCTCACGTTAGTCTCATTCCAAACATTGTAAATTGTTGGTTATCTGCACGAACCCAGTCTTCACTATGAGTCATCCATTCATCAATTGTCTTACATAATTTATTTATTAACTAACTAAATCGTCACAGAAAGGCATAAACAAACAGTAGATGGTTACAAGGAAATGAAAGCGGATGTGCCCTAGTGGGTTAAACCGGCATCGCGGCTTGATGTACAAAAGGGAAGTGGTGGTCGACTGAGATAAGACGACACACAGTTGATAATTATAACAATTGAAATGCTAATCCTTTGCACATGAACGCTCACTCATTCGGGAACCATTGCAATCAATAAATATATTTACACTCAGTGTGTTGTCGGGATCGCTGTTGAAAAGTTTATTTCTGTCGGAGAGTTTGTCCGCCCTCTCTCTCTCTCTCTGCCGTGGTTAGAATGGATAGTTCAGAGTAACATTCATTCATGTTGTTATAGAATAGATGTTTCGGCGGTTGTCGGCCTTCACATTCAATGATACCAAATTCCTAGCTGCAGACTAGTAATTAATATCAAAGACTTGTTCTTATTCTGTCGGTATCAATAGTCTAAGAGTTTAACCACGTGGGATGGTTAAAAGATTCAGCAATCTACTCAAACCTTATTTCCCTCTGTGATAGAGGTACTGGTTTGTTCTCAACCCTTAGCCCTCTAGTAATGGAGGTAAGCTGGTCTGAAATGGAAAAACCCAGGGTTTTCTTCGGAACATAGAAAGGGGCTGTTATACAACAATTAGATGTAAGCCTCATAACTGAGAATGTTGTTTAAACAGGATTATGGTAATGTTGCTGTATTGTCCCTCATAGGTTTCACAAAAATGTACCAAACGGACCAGTTTGTAGCTCGTTACTTCACCGATCTTTTATACATTCTCCAGAACATAAATATTCTTCGGACCACTAGTTCTGTGAGGTGGAAGAAATTCCTTTGTTCTCTCTATGAAAAATTACTCTCTCTCTATACTGTCTGGCCATGAGGAAGATTCTCCTCTAGAAATGTACAACCTCTCTGACAGAGCCTGGTGTAAGGAGTATAGAGAGGGAGATGGTGCTCACTGTACCCAAAGAGGGCAACGTCATGACAACACTCATGCCCTCTGGTCAACACCAGTTTCCCATCACATCCTGATCCCAGTCACTGGTGCTTGTCGTTGGTTTGTCTGTTGAGGAATCAATGCACATTTCCACTTTAATGGTTTTTCTCACCTTCATTAAACTCTTAGGCAGCCACAGGGTAGTCAGCTGTGATCAGACACAGGCAGGCTAACTTTCTGAAGGCGGACCAGCCGGCCCGGTCACATTCAGGATGAATCTGAGGTCAGATCCTCTCTAATCTCTCGGCTGCTTCATGTGTCTTTTATATGGTAGCATACGTTTTTTGTTTTTTTACAAACTTCTGAACTTATCACACAAGACTGGACAAAAATAAGATCCATGTTCCTGGTCCTCTCACCTCTCCTCAGCCTGCTCCTTCTCTCTCTGCAGTTCCCTCATCTGCTCTTCAATGTGTCTCAGCTCCGATCGCAGTCCCGTGTCACCAGGCTGCACCTCCTGCTCCTCGTCCTTCTCTGGATGCTCAGCCCCCTGCTCAAGCTCCTTCTCCCTCAACAACTCCAGGGTTCGCTGCTTCTCATGGGACAGCTCCTGGAGGACCAGATCATGGATGTAATGAAGGTGTGTGTGTACCTGAGTGTGTGTGTGTGTGTGTGTTTCTCCTCAAATTAATTTGAAATACCTCAATAGATTTCTGAAGAAGTGTTGTTAAACTGTTCAGCGCCTCTTTTTCAGACTCCACACCTTTCAGAGACTGTGCTGTGCCGTCCAAGTCCCTGTCAACAACACGGTACACCACACAGTGTAATAGCAACACTCTCCACACTGAGAGCAGCATCAAACCCACAACAGATGGACCTGAGGATCAGAGTCTTAAGGCTAAGTTAAAGCAGTGGATAAAGACGGAGATACGAGCTACATTCCTTATATTAAATGCTCGTTAAAAGTATTACATGCATCTTTCTTTCTCATATGTGGGGATTACTGTATTTTATTATTACTGTATATTATTATTACTGTATATTATTATTACTGTATATTATTATTACTGTATATTACTATTACTGTATATTACTATTACTGTATATTATTATTACTGTATATTATTATTACTGTATATTATTATTACTGTATATTACTATTACTGTATATTACTATTACTGTATATTATTATTACTGTATATTATTATTACTGTATATTATCTATTACTGTATATTATTTATTACTGTATATTATCTATTACTGTATATGATCTATTACTGTATATTATCTATTACTGTATATTATTTATTACTGTATATTATCTATTACTGTATATTATCTATTACTGTATATTATCTATTACTGTATATTATCTATTACTGTATATTATTTATTACTGTATATTATCTATTACTGTATATTATCTATTACTGTATATTATTTATTACTGTATATTATCTATTACTGTATATTATTTATTACTGTATATTATCTATTACTGTATATTATTTATTACTGTATATTATCTATTACTGTATATTATGTATTGCTGTATTTATTATTGTAAATATCCCAGTTTGTGTTCTCCATAGCTCTCTCTTACAGTTTGATCTGATCCTGCTCTGCTCTAAGCTCCGTCACCAGCTCCTCAAACTTCTGCTTCTCCTCCTCCAGAACCAGGTTCAGACGTTCCAGATGCTCCTTCTGTTCTCGCTGTAGGCTCAGTTCTTCTGTCTCCTCCATCAGCTTATCTGGGGTGACAAAACAGCCTGATCACTTGTTGTATATGGCCATTGTCTCCATGTGGGACTGTAAGCATCAAAACTAAAGAACAAAATTACTTTCAGCCCCTCGGACCTGCCACCCTGACCCATACCTGCCCATGTCCCCTCTCACCCATTCCCTCCTCTCTCCCCTGAACCAGGCCTTATGCCTCCACAGTCCCTCTTCTTACCCAGGTACTCTTGCTTCTCCTTGGCCAGCTGCAGTCCCTGGGCTTCCAAGCTCTCTATCATGGCTTCTCCCAGTTGGGCGTTCTTCCAGGTGCTGGAGGTTTTAGACACTAGGTGTTTAACAGCTTTAACACAGCATGTGGCCATATAGGTTTTATACAGCATGATCACCACCAGTACCACACAACAGTAGGTCACATATTCCACTATACAATTGCAGACCTGTGCAGCTCCTCCATACATGTCTGAAGAGACTAAAGTCCCCCCTCTAAGGTGGACCCTTTACTTAGAGTTAGACTTATAGACTTAACCCCTGCTGCCCCTGATAAGAGTTAGTGGGGTCAGTTGGATTTAAAGAGGCAGTGTGGTCAGTTGGATTTAAAGAGGCAGTGTGGTCAGTTGGATTTAAAGAGGCAGTGTGGTCAGATGGATTTAAAGAGGCAGTGTGGTCAGTTGGATTTAAAGAGGCAGTGTGGTCAGTTGGATTTAAAGAGGCAGTGTGGTCAGTTGGATTTAAAGAGGCAGTGTGGTCAGTTGGATTTAAAGAGGCAGTGTGGTCAGTTGGATTTAAAGAGGCAGGTGGTCAGTTGGATTTAAAGAGGCAGTGTGGTCCGTTGGATTTAAAGAGGCAGTGTGGTCAGTTGGATTTAAAGAGGCAGTGTGGTCAGTTGGATTTAAAGATGCAGTGTGGTCAGTTGGATTTAAAGAGGCAGTGTGGTCAGTTGGATTTAAAGAGGCAGGTGGTCAGTTGGATTTAAAGAGGCAGTGTGGTCAGTTGGATTTAATTGCCAAGAATAGACTGACGAGTTTCAGAAGAAAGTCCTTTGTTTCTAGCCATTTTGAGCCTGTAATCGAACCCACAAATGCTGATGCTCCAGACACTCAACTAGTCTAAAGAAGGTCAGTTTTATTGCTTCTTTAAATCAGGACAACAGTTTTCAGCTGTGCTAACATAATTGCAAATGGGTTTTCTAATGATCAATTAGCCTTTCAAAATGATAAACTTGGATTAGCTAACACAACGTGCCATTGGAACACAGGAGTGATGGCTTCTGATAATGGGCCTCTGTACGCCTATGTAGATATTCCATAAAAAATTCTGCCATTTCCAGCTACAATAGTCATTTACTACATTAACAATCTCTTCACTGTATTTCTGATCAATTTGATGTTATTTGTTTACAGTTGCAGTTTGTACAGCTAGATTTAAAGAGGCAGTGTGTAGTTTCAGTTTGTTGACGGTTACATTTAAAAAGGCAGTTTGAACAGCTAGATTTAAAGAGGCAGTGTGTAGTTTCAGTTTGTTTACGGTTACATTTAAAAAGGCAGTTTGAACAGCTAGATTTAAAGAGGCAGTGTGTAGTTTCAGTTTGTTGACGGTTACATTTAAAAAGGCAGTTTGAACAGCTAGATTTAAAGAGGCAGTGTGTAGTTTCAGTTTGTTTACGGTTACATTTAAAAAGGCAGTTTGAACAGTTAGATTTAAAGAGGCTTTATGTGGTAAATAGTGACTCACACTCTGCCAGACTCCTGCAGCATGTCCAGCCACTGGTTTTGTTCTGCCTCATTCTCTGCAGCCAGGACAATGTTACCCTGAGGGAGTAATAGAGCATCATCACATGATAATATACAATAGCATACATTATCATCACATGATAATATACAATAGCATACATTATCATCACATGATAATATACAGTAGCATACATTATCATCACTAGATATTATACAGTAGCATACACTATCATCACATGATCATATACAGTAGCATACATTATCATCACATGATAATATACAGTAGCATACATTATCAACACTAGATATTATACAGTAGCATACACTATCATCACATGATCATATACAGTAGCATACATTATCATCACAAGATAATATACAATAGTATATATTATCATCACATGATAATATACAGTAGCATACACTATCACATGATAATATACAGTAGCATACATTATCATCACTAGATAATATACAGTAGCATACATTATCTTCACATCATGCATATATCCCGTGTGGCTCAGTTGGGCATGACACTTACAATGCCAGGGTTGTTGGTTCGATTCCCACAGGGGACCAGTACGAACAACAACAAAACAGTATGAAAACATATGCACTGAATAAGAGTCTGCTAAATTACAAAGAAATGTAATTTAAAAAAAGATCACATCACAAACAGTAGCGTGATTATCACATGAGATATACAGTAGCATGCATTATCACATGATATACAGTAGCATACATTATCACCTGAGATATACAGCAGCATGCATTATCACATGTGATATACCGTAGCACACATTATCACATGAGATACACTGTGGCATGCATTATCACATGGTATACAGTAATACACATTATCACATGAGATATACAGTAGCATGCATTATCATATCAGATATACGATAGCATACATTATCACATGAGATATACAGTAGCACGCATTATCACATGAGATACAGTAGTGTGCATTATTACATGAGATATACGGTAGTGTGCATTATCACATGAGATATACAGTAGCATGCATTATCGCATGGTACAGTAGCACGCATTATCACATGAGATATATGATAACATACATTATCACATGAGATATACAGTAGCATGCATTGTTACATGAGAAATACAGTACTATGCATTATCACATGAGATATACAGTAGCACACATTATCACATGAGATATACAGTGACGTGCATTATCACATGAGATATGCCATAGTGTGCATTATCACGTGAAATATACAGCAGTGTGCATTACCACATGAGATATACAGTGGTGTGCATTATCACATGAGATATAGTTGTGTGCATTATCACATGATATATACAGTGGTGTGCATTATCACATGAGATATGCCGTAGTGTGCATTATCACATGTGATATACAGTAGTGTGCATTATCACATGAGATATACAGTGGCATGCATTATCACATGAGATATGCAGTGGTGTGCATTATCACATGAAATATACAGTGGTGTGCATTATCACATGGGATATACAGTGGTGTGCATTATCACATGATATATAGTTGCGTGCATTATCACATGCTACATACAGTAGTGTGCATTATCACATGAGATATGCCGTAGTGTGCATTATCACATGAGATATACAGTGGCGTGCATTATCACATGAGATATGCAGTAGTGTGCATTATCATATGAAATATACAGCGGTGTGCATTATCACATGAGATATACAGTGGTGTGCATTACCGCATGAGATATAGAGGCGTGCATTATCACATGATGTATACAGTTGTGTGCATTATCACATGAGATATGCCGTAGTGTGCATTATCACATGAGATATACAGTGGCGTGCATTATCACATGAGATATGCAGTAGTGTGCATTATCACTTGAAATATACAGCGGTGTGCATTATCACATGAGATATACAGTGGTGTGCATTATCACATGAGATATACAGTAGCATGCATTATCACATGAGATATACAGTAGCATGCATTATCACATGAGATATACAGTGGCGTGCATTATCACATGAGATATACAGTAGTGTGCATTATCACATGAGATATACAGTAGCGTGCATTATCACATGAGATATACAGTAGCATGCATTATCGCATGCGATATGCAGTAGTGTGCATTATCATATGAGATATACAGTAGCGTGCATTATCACATGAGATATGCAGTAGCATGCATTATCACATGAGATATACAGTAGTGTGCATTATCACATGAGATATACAGTAGCATGCATTATCACATGAGATATACAGTAGCGTGCATTATCACATGAGATATGCAGTAGTGTGCATTATCACATGAGATATACAGTAGTGTGCATTATCACATGAGATATACAGCAGCATGCATTATCACATGAGATATACAGTAGCATGCATTATCACATGAGATATACAGTGGCATGCATTATCACATGAGATATACAGTAGCGTGCATTATCACATGAGATATACAGTAGCGTGCATTATCACATGAGATATGCAGTAGTGTGCATTATCACATGAGATATACAGTAGCATGCATTATCACATGAGATATGCAGTAGTGTGCATTATCACATGAGATATACAGTGGCATGCATTATCACATGAGATATACAGTAGCGTGCATTATCACATGAGATATACAATAGCATGCATTATCACATGAGATATGCCGTAGCATGCATTATCACATGAGATATACAGTAGCATGCATTATCACATGAGATATGCAGTAGTGTGCATTATCACGTGAGATATACAGTAGCATGCATTATCACATGAGATATGCAGTAGTGTGCATTATCACATGAGATATACAGTAGCGTGCATTATCACATGAGATATGCAGTAGCATGCATTATCACATGAGATATACAGTAGTGTGCATTATCACATGAGATATACAGTAGTGTGCATTATCATATGAGATATACAGTAGCATGCATTATCACATGAGATATACAGTAGCATGCATTATCACATGAGATATACAGTAGCATGCATTATCACATGAGATATACAGTGGCGTGCATTATCACATGAGATATGTCGTAGTGTGCATTATCACATGAGATATACAGTAGCATGCATTATCACATGAGATATACAGTAGCATGCATTATCACATGAGATATACAGTAGCATGCATTATCACATGAGATATACAGTAGTGTGCATTATCACATGAGATATACAGTAGCATGCATTATCACATGAGATATACAGTAGCATGCATTATCACATGAGATATACAGTACCGTGCATTATCACATGAGATATACAGTAGTGTGCATTATCACATGAGATATACAGTAGCATGCATTATCACATGAGATATACAGTAGCATGCATTATCACATGAGATATACAGTAACTGCCTGATAAATACAGAGATGCAGATTTCAAGTATCTATTATTAAAACGTTTATATTATTGTCTAAGTGCTTACAGTGAAGTCGTCATGATTTATAACCATGGCGAATGGCATGCCCTGGTCTTCCTTTGGATCCACAACACAGCCTCCTAAGGGGATCACCCCCTGGGACAGACAGGATGAATACAACATAATGCATCAACTTCTCATAGTTGTTGTATATATATATATATATACACACACACACGTCATCATACATATGAGATATAATGTGAGAATATTGCAGACCTTTTGAGGTTAACACATGCACCATGTTGAGTAAAGCTCACCTTGGGGTGGATGTTAAAGTGTTTGTTGGTCTCAAAGCTTCTCTTCTCATTCTCCGCATAGTAGAGCAGGAAACTGTCTTTGATGATGAAGAATCTAGGAGGATGGAGAAAGTGTCATTAGTTGGAGGAGAATGAGCTACGGCAACACTGGGCTAAAAAAAAGAGACAGACAAACAGACAGGCAAGCAGAGGCCCATAGACTGCATCCTGACTGGATCATTCTGGATAACTATGTACTGTAGGTACAAAAAACAACCAGGCAAGCACCAGCCTAGATAACCCACGCCACCAAGTCATACCAGCAGAGTCTGACAGAGGTTTACTAGCTAACCCGCAACACCAAGTCATACTAGCAGAGTCTGACCGAGGTTTACTAGATAACACACAACATCAAGTCATACTAGCAGAGTCTGACAGAAGTTTACTAGATAACCCACAACATCAAGTCATACTAGCAGAGTCTGACAGAGGTTTACTAGCTAACCCACAACACCAAGTCATACTAGCAGAGTCTGACCGAGGTTTAACTATGTCGTGTCTTTACGATCATTAACTGAAGACTTATAGTTTTTATCAAAGATTCTCTGTAATTAGCATTTCGTGATGAACTAATCAGGCAAATGTAATTAACTAGGAAGTCGGGGCACCAAGGAAAATATTCAGATTACAAAGTTATAATTTTCCTAATACAACTTTTCAGATATTTTAATATCTGATCAATTAGTCTTCTGATTAATGACTTACTCTTTATTTTACCTCACTTTAGTCTCATTCCAAATGTTGTAAATTGTTGGTTATCTGCACGAACCCAGTCTTCACTATGAGTCATCCATACATCAATTGTCTTAAATAATTTATTTACTAACTAAGTAATTCACAGAAATGCATAAACAAACAGTAGATTGTTACAAGGAAATGATAAGGGAGTTTCCCTGGTGGGATAAACCGGCATCGCGTATTGGTGTACAAAAAGGAAGTGGGGGTCGACTGAGATAAGACAACACACAGTTGATAATTATAACAATTGAAATGCTAATCCTTTGCACATGAACGCTCACTCATTTGGGAACAATTGCAATCAATATATATATTTACGCTCAGTGTGTCGTCGGGATCGCTGTTGAAAAGTCTCTCTCTCTCTCTATATATATATATATATAGTTCAGAGTGACATTCATTCATATCGTTATAGAATAGATGTTTCGGCGGTTGTCGGTCTTCGCATTCAATGATACCGGATTCCTAGCTGCAGACTAGTAATTAATATCAAAGACTTGTTATTATTCTGTCGGTATCGATAGTCTAAGAGTTTAACCACGTTGGATGTTTAAAAGATTCTGCCATCTACTCAAACCTTGCCACTCTCATTATCGAGGTAAGCTGGTCTGCAACCTTTGTCCTCTCGTAATTGAGAGAAACATGGTCTGTTGAGAAATTTTCAAGGTGGGAGTTTTATTTGGAAGAGCAGAAAAAGGCTGTCTCATGACGCCAGTTCCTAACTGTGCTCATGGGGGCGTGCCAGTGACTTAAGTGAAACTTTACACAGAAATACAATTGTCTCACATTACATCATTACATAGCATCCCATAATTTCACAAATAGTTTAATCTTTCCTCATTCATCCTGTACAACAATTAGATGTAAGCATCATATCTGAAGCTATTGTATAAACAGCATTATGGTAATGTGGCAGTATCGTCGACCATGTGTTTCACAAAATTGTACCAAACGGACCAGTTCGTAGCTGGATTCTTCACCGATCTTTTATACATTCTCCAGAACATAAATGTTGTTCGGACTCTCTATGAAAACTCACTCTGTCTCTATACTGTGGCCATGAGGAGATAATCTCCTCCAGGAATTTACGATCTCTCTCTGACCACAGCAGCCTGGGTGTAGGAGACAGGGGGGTAGGGGGATAGAAAAGGGCTGGTTATGTAGCTATACTGAAAAAAAATGTAAACACAACATGTAAAGTGTTGGTCAAATGTTTCATGAGCTGAAATAAAAGATCGCAGAAATGTTCAATATGCACCAAAAGCTTAGTTCTCTCAAATTTTCTGCACAAACTTGTTTACCTCCCTGTTAGTGCGCATTTCTCCTTTCCCACAATAATCCACCTGACAGTATGTTCAACCGGCCTCACAACCGCAGACCATGTGTAACCACGTCAGCCCAGGATCTCCACATCTGGCTTCTTCACCAGCGGGATCCCCTGGGGGAGGGGGGTGCTCAGGAGTAATTCTGTCTGTAATAATGCCATTTTGTGGGGAAAAACTGATTATGATTGCCTGGGCCTGGCTCCACCCACGCCTGCACCTCTGCTCAGTCGTAGATTAGGGCCTAATGTATTTATTTCAATTGACTGATTTCCTTATATGAACTGTAACTCAGTAAAATCGTTGAAAATGTTGCATGATGCGTTTATATTTTTGTTCGGTCTCACATGTATTTATTTTGATAATCATTATCACTATCATCGTTAGCATAGCTGCCGTTAGCTAGCTAGCTACCCAACTTGCTAGAGTTACCTAAATAGCTAGCTACCTATATAGCTGACGTTAGCCTGTCTCAATACGATAATATATTTATTTTTTTAAGAGAGAAAAATACTTAGTAAGAAAACCTTTTATCATCATTGTGATGTCCCCAGATTGACCTCAGATGCAGTAGAACTTTAGCCAGCTAACTAAGATGAATGGAACCACCGTATTTTAGCTAGCTAACATTAGCATTGCTAGCAATTTGCTAGTAACAGTAATGGAAACATGGCCATTTCTTTAAAAATACATTTGACAATTATTTGTCTACTTTAGCAATGTCCTTGTATTTCCAATCTCGAGCCAGTCGGTCTACATCTGTAAAGCATAGAAGAAGAAGTAGCGGTCTACATCTGTAAAGCATAGAAGAAGAAGTAGCTTCCAAATGAGATTACGTCATTTCTCGAGCTATGGTTATATTTGAGGGATGTAGACAATCATCAACCCTGTTTTTCTGTCAGACAGTGCACAGTTGGGTGCCAGATTTATCCCCTTGTCAGGAACAGATGACCAGAAGGAGCAAAGGTAATGTGACTGCAATGTCATGAACAGATGCCAGATTGCAATGGCCATGAACAGATGCCAAAGACCTACCAGAAGGAGCAGAGGTAATGTGATTGCAATAGTTTAGCGACCAACTAAAAATAATTTCATTTACTTTTCACTTGCTGTTTTTACAGCTTGTCAGGCAAGACCTCAGAATAAAAGTGTCATGCCACAGAAGTATCCTTGTGACACCTCCTCCATTGTGACCAGTCTCCCTCAACTCCTATGATAGAAGTACCGTAGTGACACCTCCTCCGTTGTGACCAGTCTCCCTCGACTCCTATGATAGAAGTATCCTTGTGACACCTCCTCCGTTGTTGCCAGTCTCCCTCGACTCCTATGATAGAAGGACCGTTGTGACACCTCCTCCGTTGTGACCAGTCTCCCTCGACTCCTATGATAGAAGGACCGTTGTGACACCTCCTCCGTTGTGACCAGTCTCCCTTGACTCCTATGATAGAAGTATCCTTGTGACACCTCCTCCGTTGTGACCAGTCTCCCTCGACTCCTATGATAGAAGTACCCTTGTGACACCTCCTCCGTTGTGACCAGTCTCCCTCGACTCCTATGATAGAAGTACCCTTGTGACACCTCCTCCGTTGTTGCCAGAGTCTCCCTCGACTCCTATGATAGAAGGACCGTTGTGACACCTCCTCCGTTGTGACCAGTCTCCCTCGACTCCTATGATAGAAGTATCGTAGTGACACCTCCGTTGTTGCCAGAGTCTCCCTCGACTCCTATGATAGAAGGACCGTTGTGACACCTCCTCCGTTGTGACCAGTCTCCCTCAACTCCTATGATAGAAGTACCGTTGCGACCATATAATACCGCTGATCACCATATAATGTCCAGGGTATAACCTAGCCTGGTGGAACCAGCCTGATCACTGTGTTCACCATATAATGTCCAGGGTATAACCTAGCCTGATGACCATATAATGTCCAGGGTATAACCTAGCCTGATGACCATATAATGTCCAGGGTATAACCTAGCCTGGTGGAACCAGCCTGATCACCATATAATGTCCAGGGTATAACCTAGCCTGGTGGAACCAGCCTGATCACCATATAATGTCCAGGGTACTTCCGGCGCCGACAGAGATGGCCGCCTCGCTTCGCGTTCCTAGGAAACTATGCAGTTTTTTGTTTTTTTACGTGTTATTTCTTACATTAGTACCCCAGGTCATCTTAGGTTTCATTACATACAGTCGAGAAGAACTACTGAATATAAGATCAGCGTCAACTCACCATCAGTACGACCAAGAATATGTTTTTCCCGACGCGGATCCTGTGTTCTGCCTTACAAACATGACAACGGAGTGGATCCCATGCAGCGACCCAAAAAAACGACTCCGAAAAAGAGGGAAACGAGGCGGTCTTCTGGTCAGACTCCGGAGACGTGCATCACTCCCTAGCATTCTTCTTGCCAATGTCCAGTCTCTTGACAACAAGGTTGATGAAATCCGAGCAAGGGTAGCATTCCAGAGGGACATCAGAGACTGTAACGTTCTTTGCTTCACGGAAACATGGCTCACTGGAGAGACGCTATCCGAGGCGGTGCAGCCAACGGGTTTCTCCACGCATCGCGCCGACAGAAACAAACATCTTTCTGGTAAGAAGAGGGGCGGGGGCGTATGCCTTATGGCTAACGTGACATGGTGTGATGAAAGAAACATACAGGAACTCAAATCCTTCTGTTCACCTGATTTAGAATTCCTCACAATCAAATGTAGACCGCATTATCTACCAAGAGAATTCTCTTCGATTATAATCACAGCCGTATATATCCCCCCCCCAAGCAGACACATCGATGGCTCTGAACGAACTTTATTTAACTCTTTGCAAAATGGAAACCATTTATCCGGAGGCTGCATTCATTGTAGCTGGGGATTTTAACAAGGCTAATCTGAAAACAAGACTCCCTAAATTTTATCAGCATATCGATTGCGCAACCAGGGGTGGAAAGACCTTGGATCATTGTTACTCTAACTTCCGCGACACATATAAGGCCCTGCCCCGCCCCCCTTTCGGAAAAGCTGACCACGACTCCATTTTGTTGATCCCTGCCTAAAGACAGAAACTAAAACAAGAGGCTCCCACGCTGAAGTCTGTCCAACACTGGTCCGACCAAGCTGACTCCACACTCCAAGACTGCTTCCATCACGTGGACTGGGATATGTTTCGTATTGCGTCAGATAACAATATTGACGAATATGCTGATTCGGTGTGCGAGTTCATTAGAACGTGCATTGAAGATGTCGTTCCCATAGCAACGATTAAAACATTCCCTAACCAGAAACCGTGGATTAATGGTAGCATTCGCGTGAAACTGAAAGCGCGAACCACTGCTTTTAATCAGGGCAAGGTGTCTGGTAACATGACCGAATACAAACAGTGCAGCTATTCCCTCCGCAAGGCTATCAAACAAGCTAAGCGTCAGTACAGAGACAAAGTAGAATCTCAATTCAACGGCTCAGACACAAGAGGCATGTGGCAGGGTCTACAGTCAATCACGGACTACAGGAAGAAATCCAGCCCAGTCACGGACCAGGATGTCTTGCTCCCAGGCAGACTAAATAACTTTTTTGCCCGCTTTGAGGAAAATACAGTGCCACTGACACGGCCTGCAACGAAAACATGCGGTCTCTCCGTCACTGCAGCCGAGGTGAGTAAGACATTTAAACGTGTTAACCCTCGCAGGGCTGCAGGCCCAGACGGCATCCCCAGCCGCGCCCTCAGAGCATGCGCAGACCAGCTGGCCGGTGTGTTTACGGACATATTCAATCAATCCCTATACCAGTCTGCTGTTCCCACATGCTTCAAGAGTATATACATATGAGATGAGTATGTAAACAAAGTGGCATAGTTAAAGTGGCTAGTGATACATGTATTACATAAGGATGCAGTCGATGATATAGAGTACAGTATATACGTATGCATATGAGATGAATAATGTAGGGTAAGTAACATTATATAAGGTAGCATTGTTTAAAGTGGCTAGTGATATATTTACATAATTTCCTATCAATTCCCATTATTAAAGTGGCTGGAGTTGAGTCAGTGTCATTGTCAGTGTGTTGGCAGCTCCTCTGGAGAGCCTTACGGTTGAGGGCGGAGCAGTTGCCGTACCAGGCGGTGATACAGGCCGACAGGATGCTCTCGATTGTGCATCTGTAGAAGTTTGTGAGTGCTTTTGGTGACAAGCCGAATTTCTTCAGCCTCCTGAGGTTGAAGAGGCGCTGCTGCGCCTTCTTCACGATGCTGTCTGTGTGAGTGGACCAATTCAGTTTGTCCTTGATGTGTATGCCGAGGAACTTAAAACTTGCTACCCTCTCCACTACTGTTCCATCGATGTGGATAGGGGGGTTTTCCCTCTGCTGTTTCCTGAAGTCCACAATCATCTCCTTAGTTTTGTTGACGTTGAGTGTGAGGTTATTTTCCTGACACCACACTCCGAGGGCCCTCACCTCCTCCCTGTAGGCCGTCTCGTCGTTGTTAGTAATCAAGCCTACCACTGTTGTGTCGTCCGCAAACTTGATGATTGAGTTGGAGGCGTGCGTGGCCACGCAGTCATGGGTGAACAGGGAATACAGGAGAGGGCTCAGAACGCACCCTTGTGGGGCCCCAGTGTTGAGGATCAGCGGGGAGGAGATGTTGTTGCCTACCCTCACCACCTGGGGGCGGCCCGTCAGGAAGTCCAGTACCCAGTTGCACAGGGCGGGGTCGAGACCCAGGGTCTCGAGCTTGATGACGAGCTTGGAGGGTACTATGGTGTTGAATGCCGAGCTGTAGTCGATGAACAGCATTCTCACATAGGTATTCCTCTTGTCCAGATGGGTTAGGGCAGTGTGGTTGAGATCGTCTGTGGACCTATTTGGGCGGTAAGCAAATTGGAGTGGGTCTAGGGTGTCGGGTAGGGTGGAGGTGATATGGTCCTTGACTAGTCTCTCAAAGCACTTCATGATGACGGATGTGAGTGCTACGGGGCGGTAGTCGTTTAGCTCAGTTACCTTAGCTTTCTTGGGAACAGGAACAATGGTGGCCCTCTTGAAGCATGTGGGAACAGCAGACTGGTATAGGGATTGATTGAATATGTCCGTAAACACACCGGCCAGCTGGTCTGCGCATGCTCTGAGGGCGTGGCTGGGGATGCCGTCTGGGCCTGCAGCCTTGCGAGAGTTAACACGTTTAAATGTTTAACCCACCTCGGATGCAGTGAAGGAGAGACCACATGTTTTCGTTGCAGGCTGTGTCAGTGGCACTGTATTGTCCTCAAAGCGGGCAAAAAAGTTATTTAGTCTGCCTGGGAGCAAGACATCCTGGTCCGTGACTGGGCTGGATTTCTTCCTGTAGTCCGTGATTGACTGTAGACCCTGGCACATGCCTCTTGTGTCTGAGATTCTACTTTGTCTCTGTACTGTTCTGGGAATGTTTTAATCGTTGCTATGGGAACGACATCTTCAACGCACGTTCTAATGAACTCGCACACCGAATCAGCGTATTCGTCAATATTGTTATCTGACGCAATACGAAACATGTCCCAGTCCACGTGATGGAAGCAGTCTTGGAGTGTGGAGTCAGCTTGGTCGGACCAGCGTTGGACAGACCTCAGCGTGGGAGCCATCTACTGTATCTTGCCTATGCTGCTCTGTACCATCACTCATTCATATATCCTTATGTACATATTCTTTATCCCCTTACACTGTGTATAAGACAGTAGTTTTGGAATTGTTAGTTAGATTACTTGTTGGTTATTACTGCATTGTCGGAACTAGAAGCACAAGCATTTCGCTACACTCGCATTAACATCTGCTAACCATGTGAATGTGACAAATAACATTTGATTTGATTTGATTTGAGGGTGTAACCTAGCCTGGTGGAACCAGCCTGATCACCATATAATGCACAGGGTATAACCTAGCCTGGTGGGAACCAGCCTGATCACTATATAATGTCAAGGGTATACCCTAGCCTGGTGGGAACCAGCCTGATGCTGTAAATAAACATGTACAGTGCCCTCGGAAAGTACTCAGACCCCTTGACTTTTTCCACATTTTGTTATGTTACAGCCTTATTTTAAAATGGATTAAATAAAAATAAACCCTCAGCAATCTACACACAATACCCCATAATGACATCACAATACCCCATAATGACATCACAATACCCCATAATGACATCACAACACCCCATAATGACATCACAATACCCCATAATGACATCACAATACCCCATAATGACATCACAACACCCCATAATGACATCACAATACCCCATAATGACAAAGTGAAAACAGGCACATTTATTTATATTTTAAAAAAATGGATTTCCATCAGTATTCAGGCCCTTTGCAATGACACTCGAAGTTGAGCTCAGGTGCATCCGGTTTCCATTGATCATCCTTGAGGTGTTTCTGCTGTGGTAAATTTAATTGGTTGGACATGATTTGGAAAGGCCTGTCTATATAAGGTCCCACAGTCGACAGTACATGTCAGAGCAAAAACCAAGCCATGAGGTCGAAGGAATTGTCCGTAGAGCTCAGAAACAGAATTTTGTCCAGGCACAGATCTGTGGAAGGGTACCAAAAAATGTCTGCAGCACTGAAGGAAGAAGTTTGGAACCACCAAGACTCTTCCTAGAGCTGGCCGCCTGGCTAAACTGCGCAATCAGGGGAGAAGGGCCTTGGTCAGGGAGGTGATCAAGAACCCGATGGTCACTCTGACAGAGCTCTGGATTTCCTCTGTGGAGATGGGAGAACCTTCTAGATGGACAACCATCTCTGCAGCACTCCACCAATCAGGCCTTTATGGTAGAGTGGCCAGATGGACGCCACTCCTCAGTAAAAGGCACATGACAGCACGCTTGGAGTTTGCCAAAAGGCACCTAAAATACTCTCAGACCATGAAAAACAAGATTGTCTGGTCTGATGAAACCAAAATTGAACTATTTGCCCTGAATGCCAACTGTCACGCCTGGAGGAAACCTGGCACCATCCCTACTGTGAAGCATGGTGGTGGCAGCATCATGCTGTGGGGATATTTTTCAGTGGCAGGGACTGGGAGACTAGTCAGGATCGAGGGAAAGATGAACAGAGCACAGTACAGAGAGATCCTTGATGAAAACCTACTCCAGAGCGCTCAGGACCTCAGACTGTGGCAAAGGTTCAGCTTCCAACAGGACAACGACCCTAAGCACACAGCCAAGACAACGCAGGAGTGGCTTCGGAACAAGTCTCTGAATGTCCTTCAGTGGCACAGCCAGAGCCTGGATTTGAACCCGATCCAACATCTCTGGAGAGACCTGAAAATATCGGTGCAGCAACACCCCCCAATCCAACCTGACAGAGCTTGAGAGGATCTGCAGAGAAGAATGGAAGAAACTCCCCAAATACAGGTGTGCCACGCTTGTAGTGTCATACCCAAGAAGACTGGAGGCTGTAATCTCTGCCAAAGGGCTTCAACAAAGTACTGAGTAAAGGGTCTGAATACTTATGTAAATGTAATATTTCTGTTTGACATTTTTTATAAACTGAGGGATCTTACAGATAATTGTATGTGTGGGGTACAGAGATGAGGTAGTCATTCAAAAAATACTGTTAAACACTATTATTGGACACAGAGTGAGTCCATTTAACTTATTATGTGACTTCTTAAGCACATTTTTACTCCTGAACTTATTTAGGCTTGGCATAACAAAGGGGTTGAATACTTATTGAATCAAGACATTTCAGCTTTTCATTTTTAACGAATTTGTAAAAATATTTCTGATAATACAGAATTTCAACTTTGACATTATGGGGTATTGTGGGTAGGCCAGTGATGATTCTTAAAAAAAAATCTACATTTAATCCATTTTAAATTCAGGCTGTAACACAACAAAAATGTGTAAAAAGTTCAGGGGTGTGAATACTTCCTGAAGGGAAAGCAGTCTCTGCACATCAGCTATGATGTCTTTGTTTAATGCCGATACTGTGTGGAATGTTTTATCGATGCGATAGTGCTATTCTGTGTAAGGCTAAGTGGTACGTGAGGATCCAATGAGAAACAGGACTCGGTTGTTCCGATTGTTGATCATAGATAGCACTTAATGTAGTGCGGGAAAATCTGAGCCAAGGATCTGAGCCAAGGGTTTGACTGTGAGCTTTTATCATGGCAGAAGTAGAGCACAACAGATTATTCTATTTGGGGGGACGAAGACTGTACTGAACTTGGAAGAGGCCAATCCCACAGCAGCCCAGTTGTCAGAGAGTAAATGGAACCATATTGTAGTTACTCCACAATACTAACCTGATTGAACATTACATAACAAATGATTAAATACCACTCTTCATATTTTCAAGCATGGTGGTGGTGGCTGCATCATGTTAAGAGTTTTTTGGGGATGAAAATGCACAGGCCAAATCCTAAGGGAAAACCCAGTTCAGTCTGCTTTCCAACAGACACTGGGAAACAAATGGCTGTCTAGCAATAATCAACAACCAAATTTGACAGAGTTTGAAGATTCTTTTTTTAAGAATCATTTGCACATATTGTACCATCCAGGTGTGCAATGCTCTTAGAGATTTACCCAGAAAGACCCACAGCTGTTGTCGCTGCAAAAGGTGAATCGAACATGTATCGATAGGGATGAACACTTATCTAATTAAGATATATTTGTGTTTTTTAACCTCAGGGACTATGCTGTTGTGTAAAATGCCTTTTTTTTTGTACACGATTAAAGTGTTCATCTGTTATCCAAAGTTAACATTGTCATTTTTTTCCACCTTCTATATACACTGCCAGTACTTGTGTCACCATGCCAGGCCCTACCTGCTGCTAGGTAGAAATAACCAGGCAGGCCCTACCTGCTGCTAGGTAGAATTAACTAAACAGGTGATAATGCCAGTCCCTACCTGCTGCTAGGTAGAAATAACTAGACAGGTGATAATGCCCTACCTGCGGGACCACTTGGCGGAGGACCGTCCGAAGGGCCTCTTCCAGAGCACCCCATGCAGCTGCACCTTGGTGCTAATGTCCAGCACTTCAGAGTCTGTCTGATCCATGGACGTCCAGTAGGAGAAGAGAGAGGGTTTGGAGGACGAGGAGAACATCGCTAACCCTCCTAACCCTTCCACAGAGGGGCGTGGAGTTGGACAAAATATCAATGGAACAAAAATAGAAATGAGGAACTAGGAAGTACACACACACACCCAATAACACACAAACACACACACACACACACACACACACACAGTTGTGGACACGACACACACTCACAGACAAAGTAACACACACATCCTGATAACAAACTCAGCGGGGTGGAATGATCAAGCTGCCAATACATCAGCATCAGCTGGAGGCAGACTACAGAGAGGAGGGGCAGAGAGGATGAAGAGAGACGGGTGAGGGAGGGCAGGAGAGAGAGAGAGGGCAGGAGAGATAGAGTGGGGGAGGGCAGGAGAGAGAGAGTGGGGGAGGGCAGGAGAGAGAGAGTGGGGGAGGGCAGGAGAGAGAGAGAGAGAGAGAGGGGGGAGGGTAGGAGAGAGAGAGGGGGGGAGGGTAGGAGAGAGAGAGAGAGGGGGGGGGAGGGCAGGAGAGAGAGAGAGAGAGAGAGAGGGGGCAGGAGAGAGAGAGAGAGAGAGAGAGAGAGAGCGAGAGAGAGAGAGGGGGAGGGCAGGAGAGAGGGGGAGGGCAGGAGAGAGAGAGAGAGAGAGAGAGAGAGAGAGAGAGAGAGAGAGAGAGAGAGAGAGAGGCAGAGGCTTTAGAAATTAGTTTTAGTAAATCTGTTGCTAGGTCAATACATCCCTGTCATCTCTCTCTCTCTCTCTCTCTCTCTGAGCAGCTTCCTGTAGAGAACAAAGTAGGGCACTATGGCACTATTCTACGGTTGACCAGTGCTCGTGGGAGTGTAAACTGATGCTCGGCAAGAACACGCACACTACTTTCTAGCAAAGAGCATGTTACATAGTAAAATGGAGATCACGATATGTTACTGTGTTGTTAAAGATTTCTACATATTTAGTGTGTGTGTGTGTGTGTTTTAATGGACAGGGTGTTCAAATCTATATGTCTCTGCAGCCATCCTATATGACCGCTATGTGGATTTGATTATGTTGATGAGGACAAGGCTGGAGATCACTCTGTCATGCTGATTGAGTTTGAATAACAGACTGAAAGCTTCAAAAGGAGGGTGGTGCTTTGAATCATTGTTCTTCCTCTGTCAACCATGTTTACCTGCAAGGAAACACGTGCCGACATCATTGCTTTGCACAAAAAGGGCTTCACAGGCAAGGATATTGCTGCCAGTAAGATTGCACCTAAATCAACCATTTATCGGATCATCAAGAACTTCAAGGAGAGCGGTTCAATTGTTGTGAAGAAGGCTTCAGGGCACCAAAGAAAGTCCAGCAAGCGCCAGGACCGTCTCCTAAAGTTGATTCAGCTGCGGGATCAGGGCACCACCAGTACAGAGCTGCTCAGGAATGGCAGCAGGCAGGTGTGAGTGCATCTGCACACACAGTGAGGCAAAGACTTTTGGAGGATGACCTGGTGTCAAGAAGAGCAGCATAGAAGTCACTTCTCTCCAGGAACAACATCAGGGACAGACTGATATTCTGCAAAGGGTACAGGGATTGGACTTCTGAGGACTGGGGTAAAGTCATTTTCTCGGACGAATCCCCTTTCCGATTGTTTGGGGCATCTGGAAAAAAGCTTGTCTGGAGAAGACAAGGTGAGCGCTACCATCAGTCCTGTGTCATGCCAACAGTAAAGCATCCTGAGACCATTCATGTGGAGTTGCTTCTCAGCCAAGGGAGTTTTTGCCTAAGAACACAGCCATGAATAAAGAATGGTACCAACACATCCTCAGAGAGCAACTTCTCCCAGCCATCCAGGAACAGTATGGTGACGAACAATGCCTTTTCCAGCATGATGGAGCACCTTGCCATAAGGCAAAAGTGATAACTAAGTGGCTCGGGAACAAAACATCGATATTTTGGGTCCATGGCCAGGAAACTCCCCCGACCTTAAAACCATTGACAAACAAAACAAACAAAAATCCACAAATTCTGACAAACTCCAAGAATCGATTATGCAAGAATGGGCTGAAATCAGTCAGGATGTGGCCCAGAAGTTAATTGACAGCATGCCAGAGGTGGATTGCAGAGGTCTTGAAAAAGAAGGGTCAACACTGCAAATATGGACTCTGCATCAACTTCATGTAATTGTCAATAAAAGCCTTTGACACTTATGAAATGCTTGTAATTATACTTCAGTATTCAATAGTAACATCTGACAAAAATATCTAAAGACACTGAAGCAGCAAACTTTTGGCCACAACTGTACCGTAGGCGTAATGACAGCGGTGGAGAAAGTACCCAACTGTCATACTTGAGTAAAAGTAAAGATACCTTAATAATAGAAAATGACTCAAGTAAAAGTCACCCAGTAAAATACTACTTGAGTAAAAGTCACCCAGTAAAATACTACTTGAGTAAAAGTCACCCAGTAAAATACTACTTGAGTAAAAGTCACCCAGTAAAATACTACTTGAGTAAAAGTCACCCAGTAAAATACTACTTGAGTAAAAGTCACCCAGTAAAATACTACTTGAGTAAAAGTCACCCAGTAAAATACTACTTGAGTAAAAGTCTAAAAGCATTTGGTTTAAAATATACTTCAGTATGAAAATTAAAAAGTATAAACAATTTCAAATTTCTTAACATTTATGGCACCAGAACACATAGGTAGGGCCTGCCTTTCAACCTGCGTGTCCTGGTTGCGTCTGGTGTGGGTGGACCAAATCAACATGGGTGTCCTGGTCGCGTCTGGTGTGGGTGGACTAAATCAACATGGGTGTCATGGTCGCGTCTGGTGTGGGTGGACTAAATCAACCTGTGCACGATGGCGGACGAGCGGTACGGTCAGCACGTAAGGTTTAGTAACCGGGTGGTAGCCTGCTAGTGGATGGCTATTTAGCCTCTCTGTGTTAGTGATGGCTGTTTAACAGTCTGATGGCCCTGAGATAGAAGCTGTTCTTCAGTCTCTCGGTCCCAGCCTGACCTCGCCTTTTGGATGATAGCGGGGTGAACAGGCAGTGGCTCTGTGGTTGATGTCCTTGATGATATTTTTGGCCTTCCTGTGACATTGGGTGGTGTAGGTGTCATGGAGGGCAGGTAGTTTGCGTTGGGCAGACCTCACCACCCTCTGGAGAGCCCTGCGTGGCCAGTTGTGGGATAGCTCAGGGGTGGGTTTGATCTGGCCAGGACAGGTGACCAAACAGTCAGAGTCGGGACACATTGCATCCATTCATTTTTATTTATTTAAATAAATCATAAAAACACAGTTTTGCAACAGATGAAAAAATGTCAGACTCCTTATGGAATGATCACATGACTATCCCAGAAGCATGATGTCTACTGCTAACCCCTGATGCCCCTCAACTCTCTCTCTCTCTCACACATACACACACGTCTTTCGACTAGAACCAAGAGGCTTCAAGAGATCCACTATTTCCCTAAGAACCAGTAGGGAGGATATCCCTTTAGAACAGACTTAGTTTGGTTCCATGAAATCTCATGAATAAAATAACAAACAGTCTGCAGCTGAAGGTACACAACCACCTCCACAACCACCACCACAACCACCTCCACAACCACCACCACAACCACCTCCACAACCACCTCCACCTCCACAACCACCACCACAACCACCTCCACCTCCACCACCACAACCACCTCCACCTCCACAACCACCACCACAACCACCTCCACCTCCACAACCACCACCACCTCCACCTCCACAACCACCACCACAACCACCACCACCACCTCCACCTCCACCTCCACCTCCACCTCCACAACCACCACCACAACCACCTCCACCTCCACCTCCACCTCCACAACTACAAAAGAGAAGAGAAGAGAGAGGGATAACTGGGCCCAGAATCTGTCTTCTCCAGCAGGTGGTGTTTCATATCAAATGTTTCACTCACTAAACCAGGAGGTTTTGTACAGAGGTTAATGAGTGTTAAATTTGGTTTTAAAGAAAAACAAAAAAACGTAAGGCTTATTTTCAACGTGTGGTTTATTTGATCGAATAGGGGCATTGAGTGGCATCTCTTTCAATTGTTAGAGATGCCACTCAACCATCTGGTCAATATAATAGATAACTCTGTGTGGGTAGACACGGACACCAGAGCTCACAAAATGAACATGCTTATTGCTGAGATTTTATAACATTGATAAAAGGACAGAAGATAAATTAAAAGCAAATCGAAATAAGAAAAAAGAAAACTAAAGTCATTATGTCAGAACTTGCTGTTTTGTTTGACCCAAATGCAAATAACTAAGTCCCTCTTCACAGACAGACACTAGGTGATCCAGACAAAGTTATCAGTCTGAACATCTACCGACGACTGTCTGTTGGTCTACACTCCATATTACTGGTCCCTCAGTTCAGAATTCATTATAATGCATCTATTGGTCTGACTACTCACTGAACAATGCCTAATGTCATGTACCCTAAAATCACCCAGTCTACCACCATCAAATAGACCAGTACCCAGTCTACCACCATCAAGTAGACCAGTCCCCAGACTACTTGTCATCAAGTAGACCAGTCCCCAGTCTACCACCATCAAATAGACCAGTACCCAGTCTACCACCATCAAATAGACCAGTACCCAGTCTACCACCATCAAATAGACCAGTACCCAGTCTACCACCATCAAATAGACCAGTACCCAGTCTACCACCATCAAATAGACCAGTACCCAGTCTACCACCATCAAATAGACCAGTACCCAGTCTACCACCATCAAATAGACCAGTACCCAGTCTACTTGTCATCAAGTAGACCAGTCCCCAGTCTACTTGTCATCAGGTAGACCAGTCCCCAGTCTACTTGTCATCAGGTAGACCAGTACCAGTCTACCACCATCAAATAGACCAGTCCCCAGTCTACTTGTCATCAAGTAGACCAGTACCCAGTCTACTTGTCATCAGGTAGACCAGTACCAGTCTACCACCATCAAATAGACCAGTACCAGTCTACCACCATCAAATAGACCAGTACCCAGTCTACTTGTCATCAGGTAGACCAGTACCAGTCTACCACCATCAAATAGACCAGTACCAGTCTACCACCATCAAATAGACCAGTCCCCAGTCTACTTGTCATCAAGTAGACCAGTCCCCAGTCTACTTGTCATCAAATAGACCAGTCCCCAGTCTACTTGTCATCAAATAGACCAGTCCCCAGTCTACTTGTCATCAAATAGACCAGTCCCCAGTCTACTTGTCATCAAATAGACCAGTCCCCAGTCTACTTGTCATCAGGTAGACCAGTAGCTATCCTGCAATCACTCAGGAAAACAGGTCTGAAAAGAACCACATTTTAAACAACATTTTAAACGTGAAAGAAAGCAGGGTAATTCATGGGTTGATATAAGTTTAGATTTTATGGTGTATGTAGAGGCTGGTCCTGGGGCCAGGGCTTCCATTACAGTGTATAATTTAGAGGCTGGTCCTGGGGCCAGGGCTTCCATTACGATGTATAATTTAGAGGCTGGTCCTGGGGCCAGGGCTTCCATTACAGTGTATAATTTAGAGGCTGGTCCTGGGGTCAGGGCTTCCATTACGGTGTATAATTTAGAGGCTGGTCCTGGGGTCAGGGCTTCCATTACGATGTATAATTTAGAGGCTGGTCCTGGGACCAGGGCTTCCATTACAGTGTATAATTTAGAGGCTGGTCCTGGGACCAGGGCTTCCATTACGGTGTTTAATTTAGAGGCTGGTCCTGGGACCAGGGCTTCCATTACAGTGTATAATTTAGAGGCTGGTCCTGGGGCTTCCATTACGGTGTTTAATTTAGAGTCTGGTCCTGGGGCCAGGTCTTCCATTACGGTGTATAATTTAGAGGCTGGTCCTGGGGCCAGGGCTTCCATTACAGTGTATAATTTAGAGGCTGGTCCTGGGACCAGGGCTTCCATTACGGTGTATAATTTAGAGGCTGGTCCTGGGACCAGGGCTTCCATTACGGTGTATAATTTAGAGGCTGGTCCTGGGGCCAGGGCTTCCATTACGGTGTATAATTTAGAGGCTGGTCCAGGGCTTCCATTACGGTGTATAATTTAGAGGCTGGTCCAGGGCTTCCATTACGGTGTATAATTTAGAGGCTGGTCCTGGGTCCAGGGCTTCCATTACAGTGTATAATTTAGAGGCTGGTCCTGAGGCTTCCATTACGATGTATAATTTAGAGGCTGGTCCTGGGGCCAGGTCTTCCATTACAGTGTATAATTTAGAGGCTGGTCCTGGGGCTTCCATTGTGAGGCTGAAGCAAGACAGTCATCCTTCAAGCTGTTTACCCAACAGAGTCAACAACAGAGTCTGTGGACAGCAGTCTTATAGACAACATGTCTCTCAGATGTCTAATGTCCTTTAACAGCACGGTAGATTAATAAATAGCCTATAGATCAGGCCAAAAGTCATAGAAGTGCAACTACTCACATGTAAACGTCTAATTAGTTACTGATTGCACTAGCAAGAATTTAAATATAGACTACATTTCATCTCACAGTAAGAACACCGTGTGTCAGAGTGCAAGCTCAACGTAGCACATAAACAATGCTCTGAAAAGTGAGAGTGAAAAATCACTTTAAAACCTTTACTTTTACTGCAAGATGTCACAAATATCTCTTCATGTCTCACAGCCCTCAGTCCTCAGCAACAAAACAAAAGCTGGTACATTAACATGAGTTCAGGAGTTGACAGTTCATTTGTAGCACTGAAACAGGATACAACAATGACCAACTCCCCTGCTGTCTGTAAAGCCTACCTAGAGAGAAATATAAATGTCTGCTTAAAAGAAGCAGAAACCATGGTAGCAGTCTTGTCATCAGTATCAGCAGATAAGCACTTCCTTTAGAGTGTTGAACAAGTGGGAGGTCCTTATTACTATGGTTATGACATCATCATCATCATCATCCCTTTGTGTTGTCCAGCGCGGTTCCGATTCCACCCGCAGGTCGTTGTCCAGGCAACGAGGACACAACAACCGCAATCCAACCAAATCAGAAGTCCATCAATAGAACAGGTCCATAAGACATTTGAGATGTGTGATAGAGATGTCTGTTAGGCTGCTTTCCCTCTAAACCCACTCTTCCTCTCTTTACATCCCTCCTTTCCTCTCCTCCCCTCGGTCTCCTCTGTGTCTACTAGCGGTGTGTGTCTAGTGGTGGTGTCCCACAGACAGCACCAGTGGTAGCAGACAGCCCAGAACCAGAGCCCCAACCTCCACCTTGCTCAGTCCCTTCGCTGTTTCCTTCCCCGGTGTGGGGGAGTGGCTGTGTCCGGTCCCGCCCACCTCAGGCAGAACGTGTACCGTGGCAACGTACAGGAAGGTCCCGGCAGAGAACAGCATGGCCACGCCTGTGGCGTTCACGTTGGACAGTGCCTCTTTACTGCTCTGGAGGTAGAGAGGACAAAACAATTGGGGGTAGTTAGAATAGGGAGGGGGTTGGCTGGGTATTGAAGAGGGGGGGGGGGGGGGGGGGGGGGGGGTAGTGGTAGTGGGGAGAAGGGGTATTGGGGAGGTGGTAGTGGGGATAAAAGGTAGTGGGGTATTGGAAGAGATCATAGACAACCAACTGACCTGGCTGAGTCCTACGAAGGTAACCATGGCGAGGACAGGTGCTGCCAGGGCGAAGGCCAGCAGGTGTTTACGGATCCGATTCCTCTCCAGACCAGCATGCATCAGGAAAGAGACCAGGCCAAAAGCTGCTGGGGCCTGGGGGGAACGAAAGAGACAGGGTTTAATTACGAGAGGAATTACAAAGAACAGACACACCTACAAATATAGACGGTGTGTACAAACAGTAAGAACAGCTGCTCTTTCCATGACAGACTGACCAGGTCAATCCAGGTGAAAGATATGATCCCTAATTGATGTCACCTGTTACATCCACTTCAAATCAGTGTAGATGAAGGGGAGGAGACGGGTTAAATAAGGATTTGTAAATCAGGAGAGTAGGTGGATTAGGGAGCTGACTAGTGGTGGCTATTCAGCAGTCTGATGGTCTGAAGGAAGAAACTATTGGCTAGTCTGACATGATGCTCCTGCGCTGCCCGTGTCTGAGTGATGGAAGCGGGGAGAACAGGCCTTGGCTCGGGTGGTTGAAGTCCCTGATGATCTTCTTGGTCTTCCGGCGACACCTGGTGATGTAGTTGTCCTGGAGGGCAGGCGGTGAGCAGGCAATGGAGCGTTGGGCTGAGCGTTCCACTCTCTGTAGCGCCATGCGGTCTGCGATGGTGGTTACTGTAGCAACAGCCCCTGAACAACACCGACGGCCCTCGGGGACAGAACACATTTCTTCAGCATCCTGATCTTGAGTAGTCGCTGTCCTGCGTTCTCCTCCACGATGTCAGTGCGGTTTGATATTTCAGCTCCTCGGAGACGTGTTCGCAAAGGAACTTGAGGGGGGGGAAAAAGAAGCTTGACGAGGGCCTTGAGGCCGATATGTAAAACTTATTAAAGAGCAGTGTTACTATCAAAAGCGGGTTTCTTATTTTCTCTCATTTTATTCAACCGTTATCAGGCACCTGCAAAAAAAGATCGCTCAGATGTGCAAATGCCTTTTGAATTACGCCCGTTGATGAGAAATGGGGGCGAGCCCGACATGGTTCCTCCTGAAGTCCACAATCCTCTCCTTTGTTTTGCTGAGGTCGAGGGTGAAGATGTTGACCTGGCACCACGCTGTCAGAGTATCTACCTCCTCCCAGTTAAATCAAAATAAATGGTTTTTTAAAGTTGGAACTGTGTCATGGGTATACTGGGAGTACAGGATTTCACCCTTGTGGGGCCCCCGTGTTGAGAATCAGTGTCGAGGTAGTAATGCTGCATAGGGAGGAAGTAGTCCAGGACAGTTGCATAGACAGGAAGTCCAGTCCAGGACAGTTGCATAGGGAGGAAGTCCAGTCCCAGGGGCCATGAGCTTTGTGGTGAGTTTAGAGGGCACTATGGTATTAAAGACGGAGTTGTCGTCGATGAACAGCATCCTCACATATGCATTCCTTTTATCCAGGTGGGTAAGGGCAGTGTGTAGTGCTTCAAATTTCCCAGCGGCCTAAAAAAATATCCATTCCTTGCGGTCAAAGCGGCTGTTGTGCTGAAAATAATCATAATAATTCCCTTCTCCCAGCTGCCAGACTTCTTTTATTTATTGTATTTAACGAGGCAAGTCAGTTAAAAACAAATTCTTATTTACAATGACGGCCAGACCCGGACAATACTGGGCCAATTGTGCGCCACCCTATGAGACTCCCGATCACCATCAGAAGCAGGACACACCGGAGCTCAATTTCGAGTCTCATAGCAAAGAGTCTGAAAATAAGATTTTTTTTCTTCTTTGTAATAAATGTTGAAAAATTTATAAAAAAACAGTTTTTCGCTTTTTCATTATGAGGTATTGTGATGTCATTATGGGGTATTGTGATGTCATTATGGGGTATTGTGATGTCATTATGGGTTATTCTGATGTCATTATGGGGTATTGTGATGTCATTATGGGGTATTGTGATGTCATTATGGGTTATTCTGATGTCATTATGGGGTATTGTGATGTCATTATGGGGTATTGTGATGTCATTATGGGGTATTGTGATGTCATTATGGGGTATTGTGATGTCATTATGGGGTATTGTGATGTCATTATGGGGTAGTGTGATGTCATTATGGGGTAGTGTGATGTCATTATGGGGTAGTGTGATGTCATTATGGGGTAGTGTGATGTCATTATGGGGTATTGTGATGTCATTATGGGGTAGTGTGATGTCATTATGGGGTAGTGTGATGTCATTATGGGGTAGTGTGATGTCATTATGGGGTAGTGTGATGTCATTATGGGGTATTGTGATGTCATTATGGGGTATTGTGATGTCATTATGGGGTATTGTGATGTCATTATGGGGTATTGTGATGTCATTATGGGGTATTGTGATGTCATTATGGGGTATTGTGATGTCATTATGGGGTATTGTGATGTCATTATGGGGTATTGTGATGTCATTATGGGGTATTGTGATGTCATTATGGGGTATTGTGATGTCATTATGGGGTATTGTGATGTCATTATGGGGTATTGTGATGTCATTATGGGGTATTGTGATGTCATTATGGGGTATTGTATGTAGATGGATGAGAAAAATGTTTTATTTAATCAATTTTTTAAACTAACGTAACATGAGGAAATAGGTGTCTGAATACTTTCCCGATTAAAAGTCTAATTAAAGTTTGTGTACATTTATATACACTTCCATACAATCTTAACAGAATAGCTAGTGTTTTCCAGGTTTAGAATCAATTTCAAATGGGCTTTTTTGGTTAATGACCTTGTTGCTCTAGCAGATGGGCCTTGTTGCACAGGCAGATTGGGCCTCTTTGAAAGCCAAATGAAAATGAGCAAAATCTTTAAACCACAGGCAGTTTGTCTCACTGTCAGAAGAGACAGAGTCGGGTAATGCAGATCTCCCCTACCACACAAACATGAGAGATGGCTGAGTTTGGGGAAGGTGCTTAAAAGGGTGTGGCACCTGAAGTCGGAGATTGCAGAGTTTTTTTTTTCAAATGAAAAGAAAATGTGGATTTCCCTCAACTGCAAGATGAAGAACGGTTGGTTGATTTTGCCTTCCCAGTGGACATCATGGCCTCATTCAACTCAATTACAAAATACAAGGGAAGGAAGGACCTTTTTATACATCAGATGTACAGCCTTGTCAAAGCCTTTAAGGGAAAATCACTCCTCCTGAACCGGCAAGTAGAAGCCAACAATCTGACCCACCTTCTGACACTACTAGTCTGTACCCTATCAGATGACCTTCTGACACTACTAGTCTGTTCCCTATCAGATGACCTGACACTACTAGTCTGTTCCCTATCAGACGACCTTCTGACACTACTAGTCTGTACCCTATCAGATGACCTTCTGACACTACTAGTCTGTTCCCTATCAGATGACCTCCTGACACTACTAGTCTGTTCCCTATCAGACGACCTTCTGACACTACTAGTCTGTTCCCTATCAGACGACCTTCTGACACTACTAGCCTGTTCCCTATCAGATGACCTTCTGACACTACTAGTCTGTTCCCTATCAGATGACACTACTAGTCTGTTCCCTATCAGATGACCTTCTGACACTACTAGTCTGTTCCCTATCAGATGACACTACTAGTCTGTTCCCTATCAGATGACACTACTAGTCTGTTCCCTATCAGATGACACTACTAGTCTGTTCCCTATCAGATGACCTTCTGACACTACTAGTCTGTTCCCTATCAGATGACCTTCTGACACTACTAGTCTGTTCCCTATCAGATGACCTTCTGACACTACTAGTCTGTTCCCTATCAGATGACCTTCTGACACTACTAGTCTGTTCCCTATCAGATGACCTTCTGACACTACTAGTCTGTTCCCTATCAGATGACACTACTAGTCTGTTCCCTATCAGATGACCTTCTGACACTACTAGTCTGTTCCCTATCAGATGACCTTCTGACACTACTAGTCTGTTCCCTATCAGATGACCTTCTGACACTACTAGTCTATTCCCTATCAGACGACCTTCTGACACTACTAGTCTGTTCCCTATCAGACGACCTTCTGACACTACTAGCCTGTTCCCTATCAGATGACCTTCTGACACTACTAGTCTGTTCCCTATCAGATGACCTTCTGACACTACTAGCCTGTTCCCTATCAGATGACCTTCTGACACTACTAGTCTGTTCCCTATCAGATGACACTACTAGTCTGTTCCCTATCAGATGACCTTCTGACACTACTAGTCTGTTCCCTATCAGATGACACTACTAGTATGTTCCCTATCAGATGACACTACTAGTCTGTTCCCTATCAGATGACACTACTAGTCTGTTCCCTATCAGATGACCTTCTGACACTACTAGTCTGTTCCCTATCAGATGACCTTCTGACACTACTAGTCTGTTCCCTATCAGATGACCTTCTGACACTACTAGTCTGTTCCCTATCAGATGACCTTCTGACACTACTAGTCTGTTCCCTATCAGATGACACTACTAGTCTGTTCCCTATCAGATGACCTTCTGACACTACTAGTCTGTTCCCTATCAGATGACATTCTGACACTACTAGTCTGTTCCCTATCAGATGACCTTCTGACACTACTAGTCTGTTCCCTATCAGATGACCTCCTGACACTACTAGTCTGTTCCCTATCAGATGACCTTCTGACACTACTAGTCTGTTCCCTATCAGATGACCTTCTGACACTACTAGTCTGTTCCCTATCAGATGACCTTCTGACACTACTAGTCTGTTCCCTATCAGACGACCTTCTGACACTACTAGTCTGTTCCCTATCAGATGACCTTCTGACACTACTAGTCTGTTCCCTATCAGATGACCTTCTGACACTACTAGTCTGTTCCCTATCAGATGACCTTCTGACACTACTAGTCTGTTCCCTATCAGATGACACTACTAGTCTGTTCCCTATCAGATGACCTTCTGACACTACTAGTCTGTTCCCTATCAGATGACCTTCTGACACTACTAGTCTGATATGGATGGAAGGAAGCTGTTAAACTAAACCTTATCATTACATCCACGCTGAGATGGATCGCTGAAAACACAAGATGGCAGATAACAAGATGAACTGCCACTGTACCTTGTGAAGCATGATGGCCACAAAGACAATGAGCTGAACGCTGGTCTGGGACGTTGAAGCCGCTGCTCCGAGAGCCACGCCGTCAGCTGGAAGATCAGAATCACCTTTATTTAACCAGCACACTGTGCAAAACATTAAGAACACCTGCTCTAAAGTTAGGGAAATTAGACGAACATTCGTTCTTTATATTAATGTAGTGTAGGCTATGCTGGAGCAAATGTAGACCGAACTGTCACAATAAAAAAAGTTACAATGATGAGATGATAGGTCTACAGGCATTGTGTACTGCTGCTCCACACTGAGACGGTCTGCCTGTCCCTCCCTCCCTCCACACTGAGACGGTCTGCCTGTCCCTCCCTCCACACCGAGAGGGTCTGCCTGTCCCTCCCTCCACACCGAGACGGTCTGCCTGTCCGTCCCTCCACACCGAGACGGTCTGCCTGTCCCTCCCTCCACACCGAGACGGTCTGCCTGTCCCTCCCTCCACACCGAGACGGTCTGCCTGTCCCTCCCTCCACACCGAGACGGTCTGCCTGTCCGTCCCTCCACACCGAGACGGTCTGCCTGTCCGTCCCTCCCTCCCTCCACACCGAGACGGTCTGCCTGTCCGTCCCTCCCTCCCTCCACACCGAGACGGTCTGCCTGTCCGTCCCTCCCTCCCTCCACACCGAGACGGTCTGCCTGTCCGTCCCTCCCTCCCTCCACACCGAGACGGTCTGCCTGTCCGTCCCTCCCTCCCTCCACACCGAGACGGTCTGCCTGTCCGTCCCTCCCTCCCTCCACACCGAGACGGTCTGCCTGTCCGTCCCTCCCTCCCTCCACACCGAGACGGTCTGCCTGTCCGTCCCTCCCTCCCTCCACACCGAGACGGTCTGCCTGTCCGTCCCTCCCTCCCTCCACACCGAGACGGTCTGCCTGTCCGTCCCTCCCTCCCTCCACACCGAGACGGTCTGCCTGTCCGTCCCTCCCTCCCTCCACACCGAGACGGTCTGCCTGTCCGTCCCTCCCTCCCTCCACACCGAGACGGTCTGCCTGTCCGTCCCTCCCTCCCTCCACACCGAGACGGTCTGCCTGTCCGTCCGTCCCTCCCTCCCTCCACACCGAGACGGTCTGCCTGTCCGTCCCTCCCTCCCTCCCTCCACACCGAGACGGTCTGCCTGTCCGTCCCTCCCTCCCTCCCTCCACACCGAGACGGTCTGCCTGTCCGTCCCTCCCTCCCTCCACACCGAGACGGTCTGCCTGTCCGTCCCTCCCTCCCTCCACACCGAGACGGTCTGCCTGTCCGTCCCTCCCTCCCTCCACACCGAGACGGTCTGCCTGTCCGTCCCTCCCTCCCTCCACACCGAGACGGTCTGCCTGTCCGTCCCTCCCTCCACACCGAGACGGTCTGCCTGTCCGTCCCTCCCTCCACACCGAGACGGTCTGCCTGTCCGTCCCTCCCTCCACACCGAGACGGTCTGCCTGTCCGTCCCTCCCTCCACACCGAGACGGTCTGCCTGTCCGTCCCTCCCTCCACACCGAGACGGTCTGCCTGTCCGTCCCTCCCTCCACACTGAGACGGTCTGCCTGTCCGTCCCTCCCTCCACACTGAGACGGTCTGCCTGTCCGTCCCTCCCTCCACACTGAGACGGTCTGCCTGTCCGTCCCTCCCTCCACACTGAGACGGTCTGCCTGTCCGTCCCTCCCTCCACAATGAGACGGTCTGCCTGTCCCTCCCTCCCTCCACACTGAGACGGTCTGCCTGTCCGTCCCTCCCTCCACACTGAGACGGTCTGCCTGTCCGTCCCTCCCTCCACACTGAGACGGTCTGCCTGTCCGTCCCTCCCTCCACACTGAGACGGTCTGCCTGTCCGTCCCTCCCTCCACACTGAGACGGTCTGCCTGTCCCTCCCTCCACACTGAGACGGTCTGCCTGTCCCTCCCTCCACACTGAGACGGTCTGCCTGTCCCTCCCTCCACACTGAGACGGTCTGCCTGTCCCTCCCTCCACACTGAGACGGTCTGCCTGTCCCTCCCTCCACACTGAGACGGTCTGCCTGTCCCTCCCTCCACACTGAGACGGTCTGCCTGTCCCTCCAAACACACTGAGACGGTCTGCCTGTCCCTCCCTCATTTAACATTTCCATTTCACACCATGCTGTTCATAGACATCATTTATAATAATAATTTTAATCCGTTTCTCTCAGTTATTTATCCCGTAAAAAGGGAGTGGTTTTGGGCAGTAAATCCCAGTAACCGGGTTCCCTCCATTCAACCCTAACAGACTGACCAGGTGAATCCAGGTGAAAGATATGATCCCTTATTGATGTCACCTGTTAAATCCACTTCAATCAGTGTAGATGAATGGGAGGAGACAGGTGGTTTAAGAAGGATTTTTAAGCCTTGAGACAATTGAGACATGGGTTGTGCTCGTGTGTCATTCAGAGGGTGAACGGGGAAGACAACATATTTAATTGTCTTTTGAACGGGGTTTAATAGTAGGTGCCAGGAGCACCGGTTTGTGTCAAGAACTGCAACGCTGCTGGGTTTTTCACACTCAACAGTTTCCTGTGTGTATCGAGAATGGTCCACCACCCAAAGGACATCCAGACAACTTGACAACTGTGGGAAGCCTTGGAGTCAACATGGACCAGAATCCCTTGGACGAATTTAGGCTGTTCTGAGGGCAAAACGGGGTGCAACTCAATATTCGGGAAGGTGTTCCTAATGTTTAGTATAGTCAGTGTATATGTACCAGGAATTTGACCTACTGAATAAAACAGAATATACACCCAAAATAATTGACAATCCACATACATTATGTACAGTAGATAGGATGCAGAATCCAGCTAAAAGCCTCCATAGACTTCCACTGTCTCTTGTTCCTAAAACATGTTGGTCTGAAACACTGCATCAGGAAGCCATCTTACCTGCTGCATGGACCACTAGTCCCAAGGTGGTGGTGATCTTTGAGCTGGCAACCCTCGCAGACTCTGGATCTAAACACACACACACACACACCAAATCAGACAGACACACACCAAATCAGACAGACAGACCAAATCAGACAGACAGACCAAATCAGACAGACCAAGTCAGTCAGACAGACAGACAGACAGTGTGTCTAGACTGACCGTCAGCACTGCTGTGTACGTGGGCGCTTCCTATCTGGTCGACCAGCAGCATGAAGACGAACCCCAGGACCAGAGAAACCCCGATGTAGGCATGGAGATGCTCATGGCTGTGGCTGTGCTCCCCACTGACCCCCAGAGCTGCATCCACACCTTCCCTGGGCTCAGACACCCCCACCCCCTCCACCTGGCCAGGGGCGTGGTGCACACCTACACAGAGAGAGAGACTGAGACCCTATCCCAGACAGTAGAGACTGAGACCCTAACAGTAGAGACAGAGACCCAGACAGTAGAGACAGAGACCCAGACAGTAGAGACAGAGACCCAGACAGTAGAGACAGAGACCCAGACAGTAGCGACAGAGACCCAGACAGTAGCGACAGAGACCCAGACAGTAGAGACAGAGACACTATCCCAGACAGTAGAGACAGAGACCCTAACAGTAGAGACTGAGACCCAGACAGTAGCGACAGAGACCCAGACAGTAGAGACAGAGACACTATCCCAGACAGTAGAGACAGAGACCCTAACAGTAGAGACTGAGACCCAGACAGTAGAGACTGAGACCCAGACAGTAGAGACAGAGACCCTATCACAGACAGTAGAGACAGAGATGCCCACAGGAGAGACTGAGATCCAGACAGTAGAGACTGAGACCCAGACAGTAGAGACAGAGACCCTATCACAGACAGTAGAGACAGAGATGCCCACAGGAGAGACTGAGATCCAGACAGTAGAGACTGAGACCCAGACAGTAGAGACAGAGACCCAGACAGTAGAGACTGAGACCCAGACAGTAGAGACTGAGACCCAGACAGTAGAGAGAGAGACACTATCCCAGACAGTAGAGACAGAGACCCTAACAGTAGAGACTGAGACCCAGACAGTAGAGACTGAGACCCAGACAGTAGAGACAGAGACCCTATCACAGACAGTAGAGACAGAGATGCCCACAGGAGAGACTGAGATCCAGACAGTAGAGACTGAGACCCAGACAGTAGAGACAGAGACCCAGACAGTAGAGACTGAGACCCAGACAGTAGAGACAGAGACCCAGACAGTAGAGACTGAGACCCAGACAGTAGAGACAGAGACCCTATCACAGACAGTAGAGACAGAGATGCCCACAGGAGAGACTGAGATCCAGACAGTAGAGACTGAGACCCAGACAGTAGAGACAGAGACCCAGACAGTAGAGACTGAGACCCAGACAGTAGAGACTGAGACCCAGACAGTAGAGACAGAGATCCAGACAGTAGAGACTGAGACCCAGACAGTAGAGACTGAGACCCAGACAGTAGAGACAGAGATCCAGACAGTAGAGACTGAGACACTATCCCAGACAGTAGAGACTGAGACCCAGACAGTAGAGACAGAGACCCAGACAGTAGAGACAGAGACCCAGACAGTAGAGACAGAGACCCAGACAGTAGAGACAGAGACCCAGACAGTAGAGACAGAGACCCAGACAGTAGAGACAGAGACCCAGACAGTAGAGACAGAGACCCAGACAGTAGAGACAGAGACCCAGACAGTAGAGACAGAGACCCAGACAGTAGAGACTGAGACCCAGACAGTAGAGACTGAGACCCAGACAGTAGAGACTGAGACCCAGACAGTAGAGACAGAGACCCAGACAGTAGAGACAGAGACCCAGACAGTAGAGACTGAGACCCAGACAGTAGAGACTGAGACCCAGACAGTAGAGACAGAGACCCAGACAGTAGAGACTGAGACCCAGACAGTAGAGACTGAGACTAGCTAGCTAACGTTGGACCAGTATTTTTATTTTTTATTACCTTTATTTAACTAGGCAAGTCAGTTAAGAACAAATTCTTATTTTCAATGACGGCCTGGGAACAGTGGGTTAACTGCCTGTTCAGGGGCAGAACGACGACCTTGTCAGCTCGGGGATTTGAACTTGCAACCTTTCGGTTACTAGTCCAACGCTCTAACCACTAGGCTACCCTGCCGCCCCAAAGGGAATAGGGTTCCATTTGGTATGCAGATTGAGTCTCACCCTCCAGGACCTCCTCATACAGGGCATGGACCCCCTCGGGGATGATGACAGCCAGGGCAGTACCACACAGCAGCCCTGCTCCCAGGACCGTCACCAGCTTCAGCTTCTCCTGCAGGACCAGACAACCAGGACAGGGGGTTCATCAACAGGACAACCAGGACAGGGGGGTTCATCAGCAGGACAACCAGGACAGGGGGGTTCATCAACAGGACAGGGGGGTTCATCAGCAGGACAACCAGGACAGGGGGGTTCATCAACAGGACAGGGGGGTTCATCAGCAGGACAACCAGGACAGGGGGGTTCATCAACAGGACAACCAGGACAGGGGGGTTCATCAGCAGGACAACCAGGACAGGGGGGTTCATCAGCAGGACAACCAGGACAGGGGGGTTCATCAGCAGGACAACCAGGACAGGGGGGTTCATCAACAGGACAACCAGGAGAGGGGGGTTCATCAACAGGACAACCAGGACAGGGGGGTTCATCAACAGGACAACCAGGACAGGGGGGTTCATCAACAGGACAACCAGGACAGGGGGGTTCATCAACAGGACAACCAGGACAGGGGGGTTCATCAACAGGACAACCAGGACAGGGGGGTTCATCAGCAGGACAACCAGGACAGGGGAGGGGTAGGTCAACACATTAACTTTGGCCACGGAATAGCAATTATTAGGCTAGCTAACATCACTGAATGGATGTTACTGGTTGCATGTTACGGTTAGAACAGTCTGATTGATACACTAAAATCAAAATCAAATCTTATGTCACATACACATGGTTAGCAGATGTTAATGCGAGTGTAGCAAAATGTGTGCCTTTATATGCATAGTGATCTCAGTAGCTAAGGACTTCAGCTGAAGTCTCCACTTCAAGTTCAATTTGGTCACTCAGCAAAGTTTGAGTGCTACTCACCTCTGAGAAGTTGACAGCCAGAGGAATGGTTCCAGACACATAACATCCCACTAGCATTGCCAGGGACAGCAGGCTGATCGAAGTGAAGTCGTCCATAGACATAATTGCAGCTGTGCTTTGCTATGCAACAATTAGCCTGACTATTGGAAAGTGGTAGCTAGAGCGGTAAACAGACTAGTCTGAATCCAGAAACTGACTAGCTAGATAGGTTGGCAAGCTTGATTTCTAGACAGATAACGCCAAGTATAAAAAATAACAATAAATCAAATGGTACTTCTCTTTTCCCACTAGCACTGCCTTTGGTGATAAATACTTTGTTGGGGGAAAATTTAACGTGATGTGTCGTCTCACCTAACTATCTTAAAACAAATTCATGAATTGTAAGTCGCTCTTATACTTAATGACTAAAATGTCAAACAATCATTGATCACAAGAATCGCCTTCGCAGCAATGATAGATAACTAAAACTATCTGCAGAGGTCTAAACAGCCATGTGGTCAGATCTGCTAAATAACTCTACAATTTAACCACTACGGCATTGACATTGAACACGGTTGTTTATGCAATCATGTCAATCTAGCTAATCTGCTTCTTACTTTTGCAGAAATCTAAACATCATCTAGTAGTAGCTACTGTAACGTTAGCAAAATTAGATAGCCTGCTAGGCTAACTATCTTCCCTCACAAAGTATTGTTGCCTACAGTTGACACGTTGTCATCTCTAGAAAGTGTATTGCCCATATCGTACTCTTCAATGTAGCTATTTTATTTATTTTTGAATAATTTTTGAACAAAACTAACTGCACTTAGCTATTATTCTTTATAGCTATCTAGCTCGAAATGTTTCTGCCAAATGTAGCACTTCCGGGTAACGCTCATTGTTCACGCCACGTAAACGTGCCACGTACAAAATCTGCATTCTTTCTCTGTTTACTTTTCTTCTCTGACTTTGTGGACCGATACAGCAGATGTTTCAAACATAAACCAATGTATTACATGTATAAAAAAAAAAGTACAACTGTTTTAGCTGGTTGTTGTTCATCTTTTCTTAGAAGTAGTCAGATATGTCTTCTATCTCCCTAAGCCCCATCTCCGCCAGGGGGGGCTTCTGTTGATGGACTGTTGGCGTACCCGTATGGAGAATGTGGCTAACTCCCACGACTACAACTTTCCAAATATATATATATATATATTTTTTTTAAAGCGTATTTAATCATATAATTTTATTTGTCCTTTAATCAACAAGGTAAGTCATTAGAACACATACTATTTTGCCATAATGACATGCACCCTTATGCCTCAAACACAGATGAATGGGTTGTTAAAATACTCTTTACATCAAAAGAGTGGAGCAGCGGTCTACGGCACTGCATCTCAGTGCTAAGGCATCACTACAGACACCCTGGTTCGAATCCAGGCTGTATCACAACCTGTCCGTGATTGGGAGTCCCATAGGGCAGCGCACAATTGGCCCGGTGTCGTCTGGGCTAGGATTTGGTCAGGGTAGGCTGTCATTGTAAATAAGAATTTGTTCTTAACTGACTTGACCTAGTTAAATAAAGGTTACATTAAAAAATAAATAATTAAAGTGTCTTTCATCATGTGACTTCCTCATCTCTGACTGACTGTGGTGAGTGACATCATGTTAGTTCTTCTGATTCCCTCTTGTAAAAACATTCCCATTGACAACCTGTGTACCTGTCCACTATGATAATGACAATATTATGAGTTAAATTGTGTACTATCTGATCATTATCTTATATTCTATTCTGTGCTATGCATAACTCATGAATGCGTTTCTCAAGGTTTAACTCATGTTTGTATTCCCCCTCTAAAGGCCTGTCTCCGAAGCAGCCTCCTGGTAAAGTTGGGGAAACGAGTCAATCTAAGTTATGTTCAAGACAACACCACCAAGACTGGCATGTACTACTGGACAAGTGGACTAACTCTGCATCTTCTGTTAGAAATATTTCAATTTGTGCCCTGTCCATATAGGTCCATTCCCCTGAGGGAAAAGGGTTAAAACTGTTTTATTTCACCAAAATAGTTATTTAATTCAAGCCAACCTTACCACGTATACTTTCTCTAACTGGTTCAATGTGTGTCTCTCAGTACCTTCTTCATTTGGCCATGCAGTGTTGATGGTAGATGTAGAGGCTGAAGGCTTCAGGTATAGACCCCTACCCTCCAGACTCAGCTGTCTCTCAGTACCTTCTTCATTTCATGCTGCGGTCATCCCCCTCTTCAAAAGGGGGGACACTCTTGACCCAAACTGCTACAGACCTATATCTATCCTACCGTGCCTTTCTAAGGTCTTCGAAAGCCAAGTCAACAAACAGATTACCGACCATTTCGAATCTCACCATACCTTCTCTGCTATGCAATCTGGTTTCAGAGCTGGTCATGGGTGCACCTCAGCCACGCTCAAGGTCCTAAACGATATCTTAACCGCCATCGATAAGAAACATTACTGTGCAGCCGTATTCATTGATCTGGCCAAGGCTTTCGACTCTGTCAATCACCATATCCTCATCGGCAGACTCGACAGCCTTTGTTTCTCAAATGATTGCCTCGCCTGGTTCACCAACTACTTCTCTGATAGAGTTCAGTGTGTCAAATCGGAGGGTCTGCTGTCCGGACCTCTGGCAGTCTCTATGGGGGTGCCACAGGGTTCAATTCTTGGACCGACTCTCTTCTCTGTATACATCAATGAGGTCGCTCTTGCTGCTGGTGAGTCCCTGATCCACCTCTACGCAGACGACACCATTCTGTATACTTCCGGCCCTTCTTTGGACACTGTGTTAACAACCCTCCAGGCAAGCTTCAATGCCATACAACTCTCCTTCCGTGGCCTCCAATTGCTCTTAAATAAAAGTAAAACTAAATGCATGCTCTTCAACCGATCGCTACCTGCACCTACCCGCCTGTCCAACATCACTACTCTGGACGGCTCTGACTTAGAATACGTGGACAACTACAAATACTTAGGTGTCTGGTTAGACTGTAAACTCTCCTTCCAGACCCATATCAAACATCTCCAATCCAAAGTTAAATCTAGAATTGGCTTCCTATTTCGCAACAAAGCATCCTTCACTCATGCTGCCAAACATACCCTTGTAAAACTGACCATCCTACCAATCCTCGACTTTGGCGATGTCATTTACAAAATAGCCTCCAATACCCTACTCAACAAATTGGATGCAGTCTATCACAGTGCAATCTGTTTTATCACCAAAGCCCCATATACTACCCACCATTGCGACCTGTACGCTCTCGTTGGCTGGCCCTCGCTTCATACTCGTCGCCAAACCCACTGGCTCCATGTCATCTACAAGACCCTGCTAGGTAAAGTTCCCCCTTATCTCAGCTCGCTGGTCACCATAGCATCTCCCACCTGTAGCACACGCTCCAGCAGGTATATCTCTCTAGTCACCCCCAAAACCAATTCTTTCTTTGGCCGCCTCTCCTTCCAGTTCTCTGCTGCCAATGACTGGAACGAACTACAAAAATCTCTGAAACTGGAAACACTTATCTCCCTCACGAGCTTTAAGCACCAACTGTCAGAGCAGCTCACAGATTACTGCACCTGTACATAGCCCACCTATAATTTAGCCCAAACAACTACCTCTTTCCCAACTGTATTTAATTTTTATTTATTTATTTATTTTGCTCCTTTGCACCCCATTATTTTTATTTCTACTTTGCACATTCTTCCATTGCAAAACTACCATTCCAGTATTTTACTTGCTATATTGTATTTACTTTGCCATCATGGCCTTTTTTGCCTTTACCTCCCTTCTCACCTCATTTGCTCACATTGTATATAGACTTGTTTATACTGCATTATTGACTGTATGTTTGTTTTTACTCCATGTGTAACTCTGTGTCGTTTTATCTGTCGAACTGCTTTGCTTTATCTTGGCCAGGTCGCAATTGTAAATGAGAACTTGTTCTCAACTTGCCTACCTGGTTAAATAAAGGTAAATAAATAAATACATTTGGCCATGCAGTGTTGATGGTAGATGTAGAGGCTGAAGGCTTCAGGTATAGACCCCTACCCTCCAGACTCAGCTGTCTCTCAGTACCTTCTTCATTTGGTCATGCAGTGTTGATGGTAGATGTAGAAGCTGAAGGCTTCAGGGAAGACAGGAGAGGAACCTCTCTGACTCTTGTCTGTGGACGAGACTCAGCTGTCTCTCAGTGTAGTGTACCAATGCAACATACAGGGTACCCAATGAACCCTGCACCTGGGGCCCTGGAAAAAAAAACACTTATAGAAGCAATCAGGCACAGAGCTGTGGAGGGTGTGTGTGTGTGCGTGCGTGGAAGTGTTGTGTGTGTGAGTGGGTGTGTGCGTGCGTGTGCATGCGTGCGTGTGGGTGGGGGTGTGGGTGGAAAATGAAAAGTTAGTTTCCTTCTATCTTGTGTATTGTATACTACTATGTATGTTTGTCACGTTCCTGATTGGTCTAATCTAATTATATTGTTATATTGACAAAGGAAACAATACAAATTAGAATAAAACAAAATAGCTGTCAAAACTAATGGCAACAAAATAGCTATTGATATAACACACAAACTGAATGACCAGTATAGACCCCTACACAGGTATAGACCCCTACCCTCCAGGTATAGACCCCTACCCAGGTATAGACCCCTACCCTCCAGGTATATGCCCCTACCCAGGTATAGACCCCTACCCAGGTATAGACCCCTACCCAGGTATAGACCCCTACCCTCCAGTTATAGACCCCTACCCAGGTATAGACCCCTACCCTCCAGGTATAGACCCCTACCCAGGTATAGACCCCTACCCAGGTATAGACCCCTACCCTCCAGGTATAGACCCCTACCCAGGTATAGACCCCTACCCTCCAGGTATATGCCCCTACCCAGGTATAGACCCCTACCCAGGTATAGACCCCTACCCTCCAGGTATATACCCCTACCCAGGTATAGACCCCTACCCTCCAGTTATAGACCCCTACCCTCCAGGTATATACCCCTACCCTCCAGGTATATACCCCTACCCTCCAGGTATAGACCCCTACCCTCCAGGTATAGACCCCTACCCTCCAGGTATATACCCCTACCCTCCAGGTATAGACCCCTACCCAGGTATAGACCCCTACCCTCCAGGTATATACCCCTACCCTCCAGGTATATACCCCTACCCTCCAGGTATAGACCCCTACCCTCCAGGTATAGACCCCTACCCTCCAGGTATAGACCCCTACCCAGGTATAGATCAGTATAACCCCCTACCCTCCAGGTATAGACCAGTATAGACCCCTACCCTCCAGGTATAGACCAGTGTAGACCCCTACCCTCCAGGTATAGACCAGTGTAGACCCCTACCCTCCAGGTATAGACCCCTACCCTCCAGGTATAGACCAGTTTAGCCCCCTACCCTCCAGGTATAGACCAGTTTAGCCCCCTACCCTCCAGGTATAAACCCCTACCCTCCAGGTATAGACCAGTTTAGCCCCCTAACCTCCACATATAGACCCCTACCCTCCAGATATAGACCCCTACCCTCCAGGTATAGACCCCTACCCTCCAGGTATAGACCAGTATAGACCCTTACCCTCCAGGTATAGACCCCTACCCTCCAGGTATAGACCAGTATAACCCCCTACCGTCCAGGTATAGCCCCCTACCCTCCAGGTATAGACCAGTATAACCCCCTATCCTCCAGGTATAGACCCCTACCCTCCAGGTATAGACCAGTTTAGCCCCCTACCCTCCAGGTATAGACCCCTACCCTCCAGGTATAGACCAGTTTAGCCCCCTATCCTCCAGGTATAGACCCCTACCCTCCAGGTATAGACCAGTATAACCCCCTACCCTCCAGGTATAGACCCCTACCCTCCAGGTATAGACCAGTATAGACCCTTACCCTCCAGGTATAGACCAGTATAACCCCCTACCGTCCAGGTATAGCCCCCTACCCTCCAGGTATAGACCAGTATAACCCCCTACCCTCCAGGTATAGACCCCTACCCTCCAGGTATAGACCAGTTTAGCCCCCTATCCTCCAGGTATAGACCCCTACCCTCCAGGTATAGACCAGTTTAGCCCCCTATCCTCCAGGTATAGACCCCTACCCTCCAGATATAGACCAGTTTAGCCCCCTACCCTCCAGGTATAGACCCCTACCCTCCAGGTATAGACCAGTTTAGCCCCCTATCCTCCAGGTATAGACCCCTACCCTCCAGGTATAGACCAGTATAACCCCCTACCCTCCAGGTATAGACCAGTATAACCCCCTACCCTCCAGGTATAGACCCCTACCCTCCAGGTATAGACCAGTATAGCCCCCTACCCTCCAGGTATAGACCAGTTTAGCCCCCTATCCTCCAGGTATAGACCCCTACCCTCCAGGTATAGACCAGTTTAGCCCCCTACCCTCCAGGTATAGACCAGTTTAGCCCCCTACCCTCCAGGTATAGACCAGTTTAGCCCCCTACCCTCCAGGTATAGACCACCCCGGGTACAAGTACAGAGCTCTCCCTTTCAAATCTAAGAGAGTAGCTTCTGGATTTGTGTCAATAACCATCAAACTCCTTAACTCTTGGAGTTTTGATTTGTATTTGTTTATACTCTATATGTATGGGGCGGCAGCGTAGCCTAGTGGTTAGAGCGTTGGACTAGTAACCGGAAGGTTGCGAGTTCAAACCCCCGAGCTGACAAGGTACAAATCTGTCGTTCTGCCCCTGAACAGGCAGTTTACCCACTGTTCCCAGGCCGTCATTGAAAATAAGAATATGTTCTTAACTGACTTGCCTGGTTAAATAAAGGTAAAATAAATAAAAAAAAATATATATATATATATATATATATAAAAAAATACCCTGGAATAGCATAGAATGGTTCTAATCCCTTATGCGGTAGCCTGCATGTTCTAGTGTTCTATGTTGTTGTTATATTATGGTATATTAAGTACCATTCATCATCACACATTAAGTTCCCTCCCAGGGAATAAAAGCTATTAGAATTGAATTGAAGAGGTGGAGGTGGAGGTGGAACACATCTGTCTCTGTCTGCTGCGGGGCCTAATCCAGCTGACTCCTCCTACATGATGGAAGATAAGGAACTGTGCCTCCTATAGTCATTGTGATGTCACTTCCTGACTCCTCCCTTGTTCGTGTAGCCAGTGTGTTCCAGAACGGCCACCTCTGTTACAACATAGAGTTTTAGTTGTCACCCAGGGCCGGATGCTGTAGCTGCAGCTGATATATTAGTCGCACATTACAAGACTAGTAAAACCTTTTCACAGATACAAATTACAACTATATGATCATTTATTTTGTTGTCATCATGATCCTTGTGGTCTTCTTAGTCTGCTCTCTATATCTGCCATGGACCAGGGGTGAGGAGAATAGTGAGATGAGACAGATTGATGTTGGACTGATGGTTTTCCCTGTGTTAAATACTTGTCCCTCTCCTCGTTCTGTTCGTTTCCTTTCTCTCTCTCTCTCTCTCTCTCTCTCTCTACCTCTCTCCCTATTTCCCTCTGTCTCTCTCAATTAAATTCAATTCAATGGGCTTATCTCCTCTCTCTCTCTTTACAGGTTCCTCTGCACATAAAGTTCACCAGTCTCCTTCTGCTCTTATCAAGAACCACGGAAGCTCTGTTGATCAGGAGATCCACTGTTCACACTCTATCGCCAACTATGATCGCATGCTCTGGTACAAACAAGACATAAGCAGGACTCTCAAACTACTAGGATATCTCAATCTGAATTATGCCTATTCAGAAGAATATGTGAAAGGGAAGATCCAAATCCAGGGGGATGGCCGTAGTTCTGGAAACGTCTCTATCTCTGGTCTGAAGCAGGAAGACAGTGCTGTTTATTTCTGTGCAGTATTACCACAGTGTTGTAAACTCCCTACTACCTCTACAAAAACCCTCCTCTGTCTGGGCCTATGTCTGTCTGGGCCCCCTCTCTCTCTCTATTTCTCTCAATTCAAATGAGCTTTATTGGCATGGGAAAAGTGTTTACATTGCCAAAGCAAGTCAAATAAACAATAAACAAAAGTGAGAATAAACTAATTTAACAACGTCAGAAAAAAATGAAGAAATTAACAGTAAACATTGCACTCAAAAAGGTTTACAAAATAAAGACATTTCAGGTGTTATATTATCAGTTAGCAATGTGCAAATAGCTGTAGTATGAATAGTAGGGGAAGATAAATAAACAGATACATATTGGTTGTGTTTACAATGTTGTTTATTCTCCACTGGCAACAAGTCACACCTTGCAGCTGTGATGGCACATTGTGGTATTTTGCCTAACAGATGTGTTCATTAATGTTTTATTTGTTTAACTAGGCAAGTCAGTTTAAGAACAAATTCTTATTTTCAATGACAGCCTAGGAACAGGGAGTTAACTGCCAGGGAGTTAACTGTCATGTTGAGTTGGACTAGGCGCTCCACAGTAATCTAAAACAATGACAAGGTATGTTGACATTTGAGAGAGACATAAAACGAGGCATAAAGCAATCACAGGTGTTGATTGGGAGAGCTAGCGAAGACAACAACGGCTAAGACAAAAGCAGATAATAAGCTAAGACAACAACAACAGGTAAAATGGAGATGAAAGAGCAGAGAGGGTCAGTTAACTACACACAGGGCCTGAGTTGGAGGCTAGGGACAACAGATAAACAACAAATTAACAAAATGGAGTACTGTGATTAATGAACAGTCCAGCAGCCATCAGCTATGTAGCCAAGTGATCATAGGGTCCAGTGAACAGCAATAGATGGAACAGGGAAGCCGCTGGGTAGTCGTTACTACCTAGCAAGCTGGGGACATAGCGTTTAAAGTTAGCAGTCTGGGGCTAGTAGAAGCACCTGCTCCGACGTCTACTACCTAGCAAGCGGGAGACACAGCGTTTAAAGTTACCAGGCCGGGGCTAGTAGAAGCGCCTGCTCCGACGTCCACTACCTAGCAAGCTGGGGACACAGCGTTTAAAGTTACCAGGCCGGGGCTAGTAGAATCGCCTGTTCCGACGTCTGGCAAAGGCCGGTTGGGGGCACAGAGGATGGAGTTACGTCGGCAGACCAGTTGTGGTGGAACGGCGGGGCTTCGTGTCGGCAAAGGGTCCAGGACAGTTGGCGAAAGAAGTATTGCGGTTGTAGTAATTTTGTTTGCTAGCTGTGAGATGCGCCTGGCTCACGGCTAACTGGTGCTAGCTTCAGGACAGGGGAGTTAGCCACAGCGATGATCCGATGCAACCGTCCAGAGCTTACTGCAAGGATCCGGTGGACTAGTGTAGTTCATGCAGTGTTGGGGAAGAGTCCGGAAGGCATCAGCTGTGTAGCCAAGTGATCACTGAGCGGGCCGGGAGGTGGGCCACTCTTTATCACTTTATCACAGTACTACGTCATACCAGACCAATGTCTGCCTGCTTGAATGCCAACAACTCAGATACACATTAAGACATGAAATGACCCATGGCATCGATAGGACCTCACTCAGAGATAAAATAATAGAACATTCAGAATGGGTGAATATTTCCTTCAACCATCAATCAACTACCTCCAGATATCAGTGCATCACATCTCCCTCTCTGCTCTACTAAACCCTGCTTCCTATCCCACATAGACTCCTCCTGCAGGGTTCATCTCAGGTCTCTGATGTTTTAGATGTTCTCATAAGGAGGCAACATCCCTCTATAAGATCACTGAGATGAGTTGATGAGAAGCCACCTCTAATTCATGTAGAGTGGTTTGTCTGTCTCATTCTTTCTGTCTCCTTAACAGTGAGTCAACATGATCAGAATTCTTATCTCCATCACCATGGGTTACACAGCCTGGGCTGCAGGTATTCAGATCATTGATTTAATCAACTACTAATATCTTCACTTGATCGTGTTTTAAGTGAACATTTTCTTTATTTGTTGTTTCACCTCTTTCTCTCTCTTTCTCTTTCTCTCTCTCTCTCTCACTCTCTCTCTCTCTTTCTCTCTCTTTCTCTCTCTCTTTCTCTCTCTTTCTCTCCCTAAAGGTTCTTCTCTCAGTAATCAGGTTCACCAAACACCTGCAGACCTGTACAAGAACCAGGGAGAGTCAGCTAAGATGGAGTGTTCACATAGTATATCAGGCTACAATCATATCCTCTGGTACAAGCAATCAAACAGAGAATTTGTGTTTTTAGGATACATGATCGGGACATCTGGATTTCCTGAGGCTGGATTTGATATAGAAGGAGATGCTAATGCAGGTGGTACCAGCACCTTAACCATCAAACAACTAACTCCAAATAGCAGTGCTGTGTATTACTGTGCTGCTAGTTTACACAGTGCATCAGATCTCCCTCTCTGCTCTACAAAAACCTCCTCCCTGGTGTACTGTAGACTAATCACACCTGTATTAACATCACACTGTATCTGACTCTGATTCAATGCCAAAACACTCACCAGCTGGTCTAACAGAAAGGGAGGTTCCCTCTGATATACAGGAGACCATGATACAGTATGGTATGATATCATGTCTTTCCTGTAGGTGGAGTTACAGCTCAACTAATCCATGTGGACTCACCAGACACAGTACCACAGTAAACTATGGTGTGTAGTAAGGAGTCTGAGAGTTGAAGATCCATGTCCTTTTGAATGTTCATCTTGAATGTGGAACACACTCTCCCCAGCTACAACACCATACTGTGGTATCAGCAGGTGGAACACACTCTTCCCAGCTACAACACCATACTGTGGTATCAGCAGGTGGAACACACTCACCCCAGCTACAACACCATACTGTGTTTTCAGCAGTGTCAGTGTGCATGCCCCCAGCCAGCCACAAGAGTTGTTAAAGAGTGATGGGACAAGGACATCCCTGCCGACCAAACCCTTCCCTAACTCAGACGACTCCAATTGTGCATCACTTCATGGGTGTCCTGGTGGCGGCACAGTTCTTGAACCAGCATCTGTAGCAACACAATACTGTGATATCAGCAGGTGGAACACACTCTCCCCAGCTACAACACAGGTCTTGAACCAACATCTGTAGCAACACAATACTGTGATATCAGCAGGTGGAACACACTCTCCCCAGCTACAACACAGGTCTTGAACCAACATCTGTAGCAACACAATACTGTGATATCAGCAGGTGGAACACACTCTCCCCAGCTACAACACAGGTTTTGAACCAGCATCTGTGGCAACACAATTTGCACTGCAGTGTTTTTGACTACCACGCCACTCAGGAGGCTCCACCACAAAGATCTTAAAACCTCTTGAGGCTAGGGGGCACTATTTTTATGTTTGGAAAAATATTGTTCCCAAAGTAAACAGCCTATTTCTCAGGACCAGATGCTAGAATATGCATATAATTGACAGATTAGGATAGGAAACACTCTAAAGTTTCCAAAATTGTGTATTTTGTTTTGCAATATTGCACTTGTGATTTCATGAATATGAATATGTTCTAGTCATATTATTTGACTGTGGCGCTATGCTATTCAGCGTTGCTGATGATAATTATACCAGATCCGGGATCAAGGCTGTCATTAGAAAAATCGAGGCTACTGAGTCTGCCGATAAGAATATGGTGATTGGCAGAGTCGAAAGCCTTGGCCAGGTCGATGAAGACGGCTGCACAGTTCTGTCTTTTATCGATGGCGGTTATGATATCTTTAGAACCTTGAGAGAAACCAGATTGCACAGCGGAGAAGGTACGGTGGGATTCAAGATGGTCAGTGATCTGTTTGTTCACTTGGCTTTCGAAGACCTTAGATAGGCAGGGCAGGATGGATATAGGTCTGTAACAGTTTGGGTCCAGGGTGTCTGCGGCAGCTTTCCAATCCTTGGGGATCTCAGACAATATGAAAGAGAGGTTGAACAGGCTGGTAATAGGGGTTGCGACAATGGTGGCGGATAGTTTCAGAAATAGAGGGTCCAGATTGTCAAGCCCAGCTGATTTGTACGGGTCCAGGTTTTGCAGCTCTTTCAGAACATCTGCTATCTGGATTTGGGTAAAGGAGAAGCTGGACAGGCTTGGGTGAGTAGCTGCGGGGGGGGGCGGTTGGAGTAGCCAGGAGGAAGGCATGGCCAGACAATAAGTCTTGCAAATGGTTTAAGAGCTATCTGACAGACAGGACACAATGTGTGCGTTCTGATGGTGTTGAGTCTAGTTTCCAGGATATTAGGTGTACCACAGGGGTTAGTATTGGGACCAGTTCTCTTTACTATTCATATTAATAATATTGGTCTTTGTATTAAATCCCTTCATATTAATCTGTATGCAGGTTATATGGTTATGTTTGCTAATTAGGGCTAGGTGTCCCGGGACAAAACCGACAACATCCGGTGAAATTGGAGGGCGCGCAATTCAAGTAAATATTTGTAATATTAAACATTCATGAACATACAAGTGTCTTATATCATTTAAAAGCTTAACTTCTTTTTAATCTAACTGCGTTGTCAGATTCCAAAAAGAATTTACGACCAAAGAATAAATCAAATCAAATCAAATTTTATTTGTCACATACACATGGTTAGCAGATGTTAATGTGAGTGTAGCGAAATGCTTGTGCTTCTAGTTCCGACAATGCAGTAATAACCAACAAGTAATCTAACTAACAATTCCAAAACGACTGTCTTATACACAGTGTAAGGGGATAAAGAATATGTACATAAGGATATATGAATGAGTGATGGTACAGAGCAGCATAGGCAAGATACAGTAGATGGTATCGAGTACAGTATATACATATGAGATGAGTATGTAAACAAAGTGGCATAGTTAAAGTGGCTAGTGATAGATGTATTACATAAGGATGCAGTCGATGATATAGAGTACAGTATATACGTATGCATATGAGATGAATAATGTAGGGTAAGTAACATTATATAAGGTAGCATTGTTTAAAGTGGCTAGTGATATATTTACATAATTTCCCATCAATTCCCATTATTAAAGTGGCTGGAGTTGAGTCAGTGTCAGTGTCAGTGTGTTGGCAGCAGCCACTCAATGTTAGTGGTGGCTGTTTAACAGTCTGATGGCCTTGAGATATGCAATTGTCTGTTGACGGTGCCCCACATCAACATATTTTTCAACCAGCACAAGCTTCACAAAATCACAAATAGGAATAAAATAAATCACTTACCTCTGAAGATCTTCCTCTGTTTGCAATCACAAGGGTCCCAGCTACAACATGAATGGTTGTTTTGTTCGATAAAATCCATCTTTATATCCCAAAAAGTCCATTTAGTTGGCGGCATTGATTTCAGTAATTCTCAACAGACAGACAAAGGAGTCCAAAAAGCAACAACTAAACTTCGTCCAAACAAGTCAAACGATGTTTCTATTCATCTATCTAAAATTTAAATAAAATATAATGTTTCATACGGAAAGAAGTATGATCAATAGGAAAGGCAAATTCGTAAGCGCGCAACATCTACTCGCACGCCAAAAGACTGATTTACTGAAATTCAGGAAACTAGACCCTAGCCCAGAGAGGTTTTAAATTATTGCACAGAACAAAACGTATAAGATCTCCTGTGTTAACTTCAGACCTTATAACCCAAAACCCATTATTTCACCCTTCATTTCTCCCATAGCAATGGTCAACAAACCAGAGGTAGAAAATGCTGACTCATTTCCATCTCTTAGGACTACAAGCTGGTGAGCTCTATAGGATAGAATATAATATGTAAAGAGCTGATGGTCTCATCATGGACTGTAGGGGGACCTCTAACTTTAATAATGTGAATGTCTCTACAGTCTGAACCACTAATTAGCATGATGTATTCAGATCATCAGTCCCTCCCACTTCACTGACATGTTGAATATGGTGGAACCTGGTCTACTGATTGTCATCTATTCATCTATGTGACACTCCTCTTGTTTTATATACATTGATACCAGACTCTTTCCAGCACTCTCACATATAACGTGATCAAACATGTTCACATGTCTCTTCTCTGTTACTGTCTCACTGCTCTGTGCTGCAGGTAGTTTCATAAGGTTTCATTTATTTAACCAGGAAAGTTAAGAACAACATTATTATTTACAATTAAGGACTTCTCTAGTTATTGATATTGATGTTTCCAAGCATATGTTCACTACACCTGAGTCTTGATGTATTCAGGTCTAACTGTACCTAACTCTATTGATTTCATTCTCACTGTATCCTTACAGGTCTTGTTGAGGGGAGTGAAGTCACTCAGACACCCACCATACTCTGGAAACTGAAAGACAGTGATGCTCTGATGAACTGCAGTCACACTAAGGGATCTAGCTACTACCAGATGTACTGGTACAGACAGCTTCCAGGAGAGGGAATGAAGCAGGTAGTTTACACAAGTAGTTATAGCGATCCAGAATATGGAGACTTCAGTAAAGACAAATATCCAACTGTTAAGGCTATAGCTGAGAGTGGATCTTTCACAGTGAAGAAGTTGGAGACAGGAGACAGTGGAATGTACTTCTGTGCTGTGAGTGAACACAGTGATACAGACAACAAGTACAGCTGCACAAAAACCCCAGTATTTCAATAGGATGTAATATAATATGTAAATAGATGGTCTCATCACATACTGTAGGGGACCTCTAACTCTAGTTCTTCTAATGTCTGATGGTTTCATTGTCATGATCATGTAATCAGTCATGTTCACAGTGAGGTCCTATGAGCAAGCTTTACAGTACAGGCTTCCTGACACTCCTTCTAACACTGTCACTATCCACCACCCTGAAGGAAACATGCTACTACAACAGCCAATCTCCTTTCACCTCAGAGCTTCACCCAGGAGACACTCATATCACATCCTCATCATCATCGTCTTCCTCAGCATATTCATCATCTTCATCATCATCATAATATTTTTCTTCATCATGATGTTCAGAGTTCTGATTCACCTGGCAGCTCTACCACTCTGGGTGACAGGTATTACATCACTTACGATAAGAAGCCTAACGACACTACGAATGTCATCAAACTGAATAAAATATCCTTTCTCTCGCATCTTCTCTCTCTATGTTTCTCTCTCTTCATCACCTTCTCTCTCTCCCTTTCTCCTCTCTCTCTCTCTGTCCACAGGGCAGTTGTTTAGTAGCATGGTTCATCAGAGGCCTGTGGCACTAACAGAAGGTCCTGGAGGAGACGTTCAACTCACCTGCAGCCATACGATCCCTAACTACTACGTGATACTATGGTACAAACAGTCAGCAGGAGACACTGCTATGAAACTCATTGGTTATGCATATACCAAGTCAATAACCATGGAGAAATCATTTGAAAAGCACTTTAATGTGAGTGGAGACGGTGGGAAAGAGGCTTATCTTCATCTAGTGAGTCTGAGAGGACCTGAACACAGTGCAGTTTATTACTGTGCAGCCAGCCAACACAGTGATGTAGACTTCCTCCTGCTCTCTACTAAAACCCTGTCTGATGGTAATATTAGACCACGGCTCAGAACACCTGCATCTGAGGTTTGACTTTGACTCAGGGCCAATAAATAAACACAGATGGATGATGGCATAAGGTGATATCTGTCCTGGTACAGTATACCAGTATTTATAGTTTACTGTCACCACCCATTAACATACATTATGCAATGTTACAATGTCAATTCTATTACTCCATTTCTATCTATATAAAAAGAGAAATCCTTTAATGATGTAGATACCGGTATGTTCCACAATACACCTTTAAGTTGAACAGGAGACCTGTAGGTGAACAAGGGATCTGCTTGAATATCAACAACAGTTCTGACGTCAAAGTGATGTAATTTCCTTCCCCTCCGGCAGCTCAGTTCAGCTCCCCTTCTCTGTTGACTTATTCTCCTCTCCCCCTATGGGCTCTGGTCTAAAGTAGTGCACTAGAAAGGGAATAGGGTGCCATTTGGGATGCTGGCATACATTTGACACTCCCACTAGATGACATGACATCTCTGACTATCTGAAAACCCTTTCTCCTTGTCCATGTGACTCTTCTCTCCAGAACCATCAACATGATCAAGCTTCTCATACATGTAGCAACTCTACCACTATGGGTGACAGGTACTAAATCCCTCATGAAAGATAGATTTACTACTGAAATATATTGCTGTCAATATGCTGAGTAATACTGTATCTTTCATATGGTCTGTTTTCATCCACAGGGCTGTCACAAACAGACAAAGTTCACCAGACTCCTACTGCAATACTAAAAGGACCTGAAGACAAAGTTAATCTCAGTTGCAGCCACACTGTTTCAAGCTACGACACGATACTGTGGTACCAACAGTCAGGCCAAAACACTGCTCTGAAACTCATTGGGTATGTGAGATTCACCAGTCCAACGGTGGAAGATTCCGTTAAAGGGCGTTTTGATGTCAGTGGAGATGCTGCAGCTAATAAAATGGCGTATCTACATTTTCCCAAAGTGACAGAAGCTGAAGACAGTGCAGTGTATTTCTGTGCTGCTAGTGAAGCACAGTGTTTCACTATACCCTCTCTCCTCTACAAAAACCCTCTCTGATCCTCTCATATAATACTGACTACAGCTCTATACACCTGCACCTGTCTTCAACCACTTCAACAACACTTTGCTATGAACCATTTCATATCAGACAGATGGTAATGATACTGTTATAAGTGGCTAGTTTAGATGGTTTAGGTATGGGTGCCTGGACCAGGGTCGGTGGTATTGGAGGGCCATACTGGGCCTGAGGCAGTGCCGGTGGCATGGGAGGGCCTTAGGGGGTCTGAGACAGGGCCGGTGGTGTTGGAGGGCTCTAGGTGGAATGTGGTAAGGCTCTATGGAATGTGTGGAATGTGGTATGGGAGGCACCTAGGGAGCCTGGGCCAGGCTGAGTGGTAGAGACCTTAGGATGGCTGAGTGGTAGAGACCTGAGGATGGCTGAGTGGTGGAGACCTGAGGATTCCTGAGTAGTAGAGACCTGAGGATGGCTGAGTAGTAGAGACCTGAGGATGGCTGAGTGGTGGAGACCTGAGGATGGCTGAGTGGTGGAGACCTGAGGATGGCTGAGTGGTGGAGACCTGAGGATGGCTGAGTGGTGGAGACCTGAGGATGGCTGAGTGGTAGAGACCTGAGGATGGCTGAGTGGTAGAGACCTGAGGATGGCTGAGTGGTAGAGACCTGAGGATGGCTGAGTGGTAGAGACCTGAGGATGGCTGAGTGGTAGAAACCTGAGGATGGCTGAGTGGTAGAGACCTGAGGATGGCTGAGTGGTAGAGACCTGAGGATGGCTGAGTGGTAGAGACATGAGGATGGCTGAATGGTAGAGACCTGAGGATGGCTGAGTAGTAGAGACCTGAGGAAGGCTGAGTGGTGGAGACATGAGGATGTCTTATTGTTCTAGACATGAGGATGGCTGAATGGTAGAGACCTGAGGATGGCTGAGTAGTAGAGACCTGAGGATGGCTGAGTGGTGGAGACCTGAGAATGGCTGGGAGGTGGGACAAAGGACGTATCAGAGGCATGCTGAGTGGGAATAGGGGCTCTGCGTAAACTAAACCAATTATAACTATCCTAAACGACAATTTTCAAGACATTTTGACATTTGAGAGAGACATATTGGGAGGCATAAAGCAATCACAGGTGTTGATTGGGAGAGCTAGCTAAGACAACAACAGGTAAGACAAAAGCAGCTAATCAGCTACGACAACAACAACAGGTCAAATGGAGTTGAAAAGCCAGAAAGTGCAGAAAGGGTCAGTTAACTACACACAGGGCCTGAGTTCGGGGCAAGGGGCAACAGATAAACAACAAATAAACAAATGGAGTACCGGTATTTAATGAACAGTCCAGCAGGCATCAGCTATGTAGCCAGGTGATCATAGGGTCCAGTGAACAGCAATAGATGGAACAGGGAAGCCACTGTGTAGTTGTTACTACCTAGCAAGCTGGAGACACTGCGTTTAAAGTTAGCAGTCTGGGGCTAGTAGAAGTGCCTGCTCCCACGTCTACTACCTAGCAAGCTGGAGACACAGCGTTTAAAGTTAGCAGTCTGGGGCTAGTAGAAGCACCTGCTCCGACGTCTACTACCTAGCAAGCTGGAGACACAGCGTTTAAAGTTAGCAGTCTGGGGCTAGTAGAAGTGCCTGCTCCCACGTCTACTACCTAGCAAGCTGGAGACACAGCGTTTAAAGTTAGCAGTCTGGGGCTAGTAGAAGCACCTGCTCCGACATCTACTTCCTAGCAAGCTGGAGACACAGCGTTTAAAGTTAGCAGGCCGAGGCTAGTAGAAACGCCTGCTCCGACGTCTGGCAAAGGCCGGTTGGGGGCACAGCGGATGGAGTTACGTCGGCAGACCAGTTGTGGTGGAACGGCGGGGCTTCGTGTCGGCAAAGGGTCCAGGACAGTTTGCGAAAGAAGTATTGTGGTTGTAGTAATTTTGTTTGCTAGCCGTGAGATAAGCCTGGCTAACATCTAACTGGTGCTAGCTTCAGGCCAACTTCAGGACAGGGGCGTTAGCCACTATAGCCACTCGGTAGCAGCTAGCTAGCAGCGATGATCCGATGTAAAGGTCCAGAGCTTACTGCAAGGATCCGGTGGACTAGTGTAGTTCATGCAGTGTTGGGGAAGAGTCCGGAAGGCATCAGCTGTGTAGCCAAGTGATCACTGAGCGGGACGGGAGGTGGGCCACTCTTTATCACTTTATCACAGTACTACGTCACACCAGACCAATGTCTGCCTGCTTGACTGCCAACAACTCAGATACACATTTAATACTTATTTTCCACCATAATTTCCAAATAAATTCATTAAAGAATCCTACAATGTGATTTTCTAGATTTTTTTTTCTTCTCATTTTGTCTGTCATAGTTGAAGTGTACCCATGATAAAAAATTACAGACTAAATTATGAGGAAAATGACAGGCCTCTCTCATCTTTTTAAGTGGGGGAACTTGCACAATTGGTGGCTGACTAAATATTTTTGGCCCCACTGTATCCTGAATGACTACAGTAGTTATAACAAACCGGTCTCTCTCTCCTCTTCTGTAACATGTGAACGGCTCTGTTCCAGCGTTCCTCAGTCTCCATCTTCAGTATTTCAGAGTTCTGGAGAAACTGCAGTCCTGTTCACACACTCTCCCCAGCTACAACACCATACTGTGGTATCAGCAGGTGGAACACACTCTCCCCAGCTACAACACCATACTGTGGTATGAGCAGGAGGAACACACTCTCCCCAGCTACAACACCATACTGTGGTATCAGCTGGTGGAACACACTCTCCCCAGCTACAACACCATACTGTGGTATCAGCAGGTGAAGCTGCTCTGATATATCTACCATGATGGGGTAAACCTAGAGACTGATAGCAGTGTCTTAGACCGCTGCCCCACTAGGGAGGCTCTCTCCAAAAAGTTGTTAATGTTTATCAATTGCCTTCCTCAACGTATCAACATACTAAAATACTACACAGGACTCTTAAAGAATTTAATTGAAATGTATTTTTTGATCACAGAGACAATGAGAAAATATGGGGGAAAAAAATCATGAAATGCCCGAGCCCCAAGTAATACATTTGGGCCAGATTACTCTCACCGGAATCGGCCCGAGATCAATCCCCACATCCTAGCCATACGTAATATGTGACATTATATACTTTCGGGGTAAATAGACATAGGCATTCAACGCCATTGACCATTCCCTACTCATTCATAAACTATCTGAAATGGGCCTAGACAATAAGTCTTGCAAATGGTTTAAGAGCTATCTGACAGACAGGACATAATGTGTGCGTTCTGATGGTGTTGTGTCTAGTTTCCTGGATATTAGGTGTACCACAGGGCTCAATATTGGGACCATTTCATTGCTGTCTCTGGCTCCAAACCCACCCCGTCCGGACATCTAGATGTATAAGCTAATGATCCATCATGTAACCATATAAATGTTCTATGATCTCTATAGTTATGTACTTGAAAATGTATCAATGGCACATTGAAATGGCACATTCGGTCAAACTCCTGACAGACTTGATACAAAATATTGTGCAGTAATGTAATTCTTCACTGGATCAGTCTGAAACTTTGCACACACACAACTGCCATCTGGTGGCAAAAATCCAAATAACAGCTAGACTCCAATCTGAAACTATGGCATTTGTCTTGCATTTCAAAGATTATTCATTTTTGAGGGGAAAAAATGTGAAGTTGTTGTACAGACCAAAACGTATAAGATCTCCAAAGCCTGTGTTAACTTCAGACCTTATATCCCAAAACCCCATTATTTTGCCCCTTCATTTCTCCCATAGCAATGGTCAACAAACCAGAGGTAGAAAATGCTGACTAATTACCGTGTTTTAGGACTACAAGCTGGTGAGCTCTATAGGATAGAATATAATATGTAAAGGGCTGATGGTCTCTTCATGGACTGTAGGGGGACCTCTAACTTTAATAATGTGAATGTCTCTACAGTCTGAACCACTAATTAGCATGATGTATTCAGATCATCAGTCCCTCCCACTTCACTGACATGTTGAATATGGTGGAACCTGGTCTACTGATTGTCATCTATTCATCTATGTGACACTCCTCTTGTTTTATATACATTGATACCAGACTCTTTCCAGCACTCTCACATATAACGTGATCAAACATGTTCACATGTCTCTTCTCTGTTACTGTCTCACTGCTCTGTGCTGCAGGTAGTTTCATAATGTTTCATTTATTTAACCAGGAAAGTTAAGAACAACATTATTATTTACAATGAAGGACTTCTCTAGTTATTGATATTGATGTTTCCAAGCGTATGTTCACTACACCTGAGTCTTGATGTATTCAGGTCTAACTGTACCTAACTCTATTGATTTCATTCTCACTGTGTCCTTACAGGTCTTGTTGAGGGGAGTGAAGTCACTCAGACACCCACCATACTCTGGGAACTGAAAGACAGTGATGCTCTGATGAACTGCAATCACACTAAGGGATCTACCTACACCCAGATGTACTGGTACAGACAGCTTCCAGGAGAGGGAATGAAGCAGGTAGTTTACACAAGTAGTTATAGCGATCCAGAATATGGAGACTTCAGTAAAGACAAATATCCAACTGTTAAGGCTATAGCTGAGAGTGGATCTTTCACAGTGAAGAAGTTGGAGACAGGAGACAGTGGAATGTACTTCTGTGCTGTGAGTGAACACAGTGATACAGACAACAAGTACAGCTGCACAAAAACCCCAGTATTTCAATAGGATGTAATATAATATGTAAATAGATGGTCTCATCACATACTGTAGGGGACCTCTAACTCTAGTTCTTCTAATGTCTGATGGTTACATTGTCATGATCATGTAATCAGTCATGTTCACAGTGAGGTCCTATGAGCAAGCTTTACAGTACAGGCTTCCTGACACTCCTTCTAACACTGTCACTATCCTCCACCCTGAAGGAAACATGCTACTACAACAGCCAATCTCCTTTCACCTCAGAGCTTCACCCAGGAGACACTCATATCACATCCTCATCATCATCGTCTTCCTCAGCATATTCATCATCTTCATCATCATCATGATATTTTTCTTCATCATGATGTTCAGAGTTCTGATTCACCTGGCAGCTCTACCACTCTGGGTGACAGGTATTACATCACTTACGATAAGAAGCCTAACGACACTACGAATGTCATCAAACTGAATAAAATATCCTTTCTCTCGCATCTTCTCTCTCTATGTTTCTCTCTCTTCATCACCTTCTCTCTCTCCCTTTCTCCTCTCTCTCTCTCTGTCCACAGGGCAGTTGTTTAGTAGCATGGTTCATCAGAGGCCTGTGGCACTAACAGAAGGTCCTGGAGGAGACGTTCAACTCACCTGCAGCCATACGATCCCTAACTACTACGTGATACTATGGTACAAACAGTCAGCAGGAGACACTGCTATGAAACTCATTGGTTATGCATATACCAAGTCAATAACCATGGAGAAATCATTTGAAAAGCACTTTAATGTGAGTGGAGACGGTGGGAAAGAGGCTTATCTTCATCTAGTGAGTCTGAGAGGACCTGAACACAGTGCAGTTTATTACTGTGCAGCCAGCCAACACAGTGATGTAGACTTCCTCCTGCTCTCTACTAAAACCCTGTCTGATGGTAATATTAGACCACGGCTCAGAACACCTGCATCTGAGGTTTGACTTTGACTCAGTGCCAATGAATAAACACAGATGGATGATGGCATAAGGTGATATCTGTCCTGGTACAGTATACCAGTATTTATAGTTTACTGTCACCACTCATTAACATACATTATGCAATGTTACAATGTCAAATTCTATTACTCCATTTCTATCTATATAAAAAGAGAAATCCTTTAATGATGTAGATACCGGTATGTTCCACAATACACCTTTAAGTTGAACAGGAGACCTGTTGGTGAACAAGGGATCTGCTTGAATATCAACACAAGTTCTGACATCAAAGTGATGTCATTTCCTTCCCCTCCGGCAGCTCAGTTCAGCTGCCCTTCTCTGTTGACTTATTCTCCTCTCCCCCCTATGGGCTCTGGTCTAAAGTAGTGCACTAGAAAGGGAATAGGGTGCCATTTGGGATGCTGGCATACATTTGACACTCCCACTAGATGACATGACATCTCTGACTATCTGAAAACCCTTTCTCCTTGTCCATGTGACTCTTCTCTCCAGAACCATCAACATGATCAAGCTTCTCATACATGTAGCAACTCTACCACTATGGGTGACAGGTACTAAATCCCTCATGAAAGATAGATTTACTACTGAAATATATTGCTGTCAATATGCTGAGTAATACTGTATATTTCAGATGGTCTGTTTTCATCCACAGGGCTGTCACAAACAGACAAAGTTCACCAGACTCCTACTGCAATACTAAAAGGACCTGAAGACAAAGTTAATCTCACCTGCAGCCACACTGATTCAAGCTACAACATGATATTGTGGTACCAACAGTCAGGCCAAAACACTGCTCTGAAACTCATTGGGTATGTGAGATACACCAGTCCAACTGTGGAAGATTCCTTTAAAGGGCGTTTTGATGTCAGTGGAGATGCTGCAGCTAATAAAATGGCGTATCTACATTTTCCCAAAGTGACAGAAGCTGAAGACAGTGCAGTGTATTTCTGTGCTGCTAGTGAAGCACAGTGTTTCACTATACCCTCTCTCCTCTACAAAAACCCTCTCTGATCCTCTCATATAATACTGACTACAGCTCTATACACCTGCACCTGTCTTCAACCACTTCAACACCAGTTTGCTATGAACCATTTGATATCAACCAGATGGTAATGATACTGTTATAAGTGACTAGTTTAGATGGTTTAGGTGCACTTCCTCAGTTCTCCACCAGGAGTGTTTCTCAACACACATTTAGAAGATGCTGTATTGTGGCACTTTATGGGCCTTGGTTAAGTGCCCTATATAGGGAATAGGGGGTCACTTGGGACAGTATTGGTGGTCTGAGACAGGGCCGGTGGTATGGGAGGGCCCTAGGGGGTCTGAGACAGGGCTGGTGGTATGGGAGGGCCCTAGGGGGTCTGAGACAGGGCTGGGGGTTTGTGAGGGCCCTAGGGGCTCTGAGGCATAGCCAGTGGTATGGGAGGGCCCTAGAGGGTCTGAGACAGGGCCGGTGGTGTTGGAGGGTTCTAGGTGGCCTGGGCTAGGGAATGTGGTATGGGAGGGACCTAGGGAGCCTGGGCCAGGGAATTTGGTGTGGGAGGGCCCTGGGGGCCAGAGCCAGGGAATGTGGTATGGGAGGGTCCTCATACTTTCTCTGTCCAGACATGATCAGATACAAGGGTTACATACTGTATTGAGTGACTGAGCATGGGTGAATGAGTGTGTGTGTATATGTGTATGTGAAGTGTGTCAGTATCAGTGTGTGTGGCTGAGTGGTAGAGACCTGAGGATGTCTGGGAGGTGGGACAAAGGAGGTATCAGAGGCATGCTGAGTGGGACCAGGGGCTCCGCAGTAATCTAAAACAATGATAACTATCCTAAAGGACAATATTCAAGGCAACAACGGGTAAGACAACAGCAGCTAATCAGCTAAGACAACAACAGGTAAAATCAAATCCATTTTATTTATATAGCCCTTCATACATCAGCTGATATCTCAAAGTGCTGTACAGAAACCCAGCCTAAAACCCCAAACAGCAAGATATGCAGGTGTAGAAGCAAGATGGCTAGGAAGAACTCCCTAGAAAGGACAAAACCTAGGAAGAAACCTAGAGAGGAACCAGGCTATGTGGGGTGGCCAGTCCTCTTCTGGCTGTGCCGGGTGGAGGTTATAACAGAACATGGCCAAGATGTTCAAATGTTCATAAATGACCAGCAAATAATAATAATAAGGCAGAACAGTTGAAACTGGAGCAGCAGCACAGTCAGGTGGACTGGGGACAGCAAGGAGTCATCATGCCAGGTAGTCCTGAGGCATGGTCCTAGGGCTCAGGTCAGTTGAAACTGGAACAGCAGCACAGCCAGGTGGACTGGGGACAGCAAGGAGTCATCATGCCAGGTAGTCCTGAGGCATGGTCCTAGGGCTCAGGTCAGTTGAAACTGGAACAGCAGCACAGCCAGGTGGACTGGGGACAGCAAGGAGTCATCATGCCAGGTAGTCCTGAGGCATGGTCCTAGGGCTCAGGTCCTCAGAGAGAGAGAAAGAAAGAGAGAAAGAGAGAATTAGAGAGCGCATACTTAAATTCACACAGGACACCGGATAGGACAGGAGAAGTACTCCAGATATAACAAACTGACCCTAGCCCCCCGACACATAAACTACTGCAGCATAAATACTGGAGACCGAGACAGGAGGGGTCAGGAGACACTGTGGCCCCATCCGATGATACCCCCGAACAGGGCCAAACAGGAAGGATATAACCCCACCCACTTTGCCAAAGCACAGCCCCCACACCACTAGAGGGATATCTTCAACCACCAACTTACCATCCTGAGACAAGGCCGAGTATAGCCCACAAAGATCTCCGCCACGGCAAGACCCAAGGGGGGGGCGCCAACCCAGACAGGAAGATCACATCAGTGACTCAACCCACTCAAGTGACGCACCCCTCCTAGGGACGGCATGAATGAGCACCAGTAAGACAGGGACTCAGCCCCTGTAATACGGTTAGAGGCAGAGAATCCCAGTGGAAAGAGGGGAACTGGCCAGGCAAAGACAGCAAGGGCGTGTGCTGTCTGGAGATGAATGGGCAGAGAGGGTCTGTTAACTACACACAGGGCCTGAGTTCGGGGCAAGGGGCAACAGATAAACAACAAATAAACAAATGGAGTACCGGTATTTAATGAACAGTCCAGCAGCCATCAGCTATGTAGCCAAGTGATCATAGGGTCCAGTGAACAGCAATAGATGGAACAGGGAAGCCGCTGGGTAGTCGTTACTACCTAGCAAGCTGGGGACACAGCGTTTAAAGTTACCAGGCCGGGGCTAGTAGAAGCGCCTGCTCCGACGTCTACTACCTAGCAAGCTGGAGACACAGCGTTTAAAGTTAGCAGGCCGGGGCTAGTAGAAGCGCCTGCTCCGACGTCTACTACCTAGCAAGCGGGAGACACAGCGTCTGGGACTAGTAGAAGCACCTGCTCCGACGTCTACTACCTAGTAAGCTGGGGACACAGCGTTTAAAGTTAGCAGGCCGGGGCTAGTAGAAGCGCCTGCTCCGACGTCTGGCAAAGGCCGGTTGGGGGCACAGCGGATGGAGTTACGTCGGCAGACCAGTCGTGGTGGAACGGCGGGGCTTCGTGTCGGCAAAGGGTCCAGGCCAGTTGGCGAAAGAAGTATTGTGATTGTAGTAATTTAGTTTGCTAGCCGAGAGATGCACCTGGCTCACGGCTAACTGGTGCTAGCTTCAGGACAGGGGCGTTAGCCACTATAGTCTCTCGGTAGCAGCTAGCTAGCAGCAATGATCCGATGCAAAGGTCCAGAGCTTACTGCAAGGATCCGGTGGACTAGTGTAGTTCATGCAGTGTTGGGGAAGAGTCCGGAAGGCATCAGCTGTGTAGCCAAGTGATCACTGAGCGGGCCGGGAGGTGGGCCACTCTTTATCACTTTACCACAGTACTACGTCATACCAGACAAATGTCTGCCTGCTTGAATGCCAACAACTCAGATACACATTAAGACATGAAATGACCCATGGCATCGATAGGACCTCACTCAGAGATAAAATAATAGAACATTCAGAATGGGTGAATATTTCCTTCAACCATCAATCAACTACCTCCAGATATCAGTGCATCACATCTTCCTCTCTGCTCTACTAAACCCTGCTTCCTGTCCCACATAGACTCCTCCTGCAGGGTTCATCTCAGGTCTCTGATGGTTTAGATGTTCTCATAAGGAGGCAGCATCCCTCTATAAGATCACTGAGATGAGTTGATGAGAAGACACCTCTAATTCATGTGGAGTGTCTCATTCTTACTGTCTCCTTAACAGTGAGTCAACATGATCAGAATTCTTATCTCCATCACCATGGGTTACACAGCCTGGGCTGCAGGTATTCAGATCATTGATTTCATCAACTAATAATATCCTCATTTGATAGTTTTTTTGTTTTAAGTGAATAGTTTTCTTTATCTGTTGTTTCACCTCTTTATCTCTCTCTCTCTGTCTCTCTCTCTGTCTCTCTCTATCTCTCTCTCTCTCTCTGTCTCTCTCTCTCTCTCTTTCTCTCCCTAAAGGTTCTTCTCTCAGTAACCAGGTTCACCAGAGTCCTGCATCGCTTTACAAGATCCAGGGAAAGTCGGCTAAGATGAAGTGTTCACATAGTATATCAGGCTATGATCGTATCCTCTGGTACAAGCAGTCCAACTACAGAGTATTTGTGCTATTAGGATACATGATAGGGACATCTGGATATCCTGAGGCTGGATTTGATATAGAAGGAGATGCTAATGCAGGTGGTACCAGCACCTTAACCATCAAACAACTAACTCCAAATAGCAGTGCTGTGTATTACTGTGCTGCTAGTTTACACAGTGCATCAGATCTCCCTCTCTGCTCTACAAAAACCTCCTCCCTGGTGTACTGTAGACTAATCACACCTGTATTAACATCACACTGTATCTGACTCTGATTCAATGCCAAAACACTCACCAGCTGGTCTAATAGAAAGGGGAGGTTCCCTCTGATATACAGGAGACCATGATACAGTATGGTATGATATCATGTCTTTCCTGTAAGTGGAGATACAGCTCAACCAACCTGTCCTGTTCACACATTCTCCCCAGCTACAACACCATACTGTGGTATCAGCAGGTGGAACACATTCTCCCCAGCTATAACACCATACTGTGGTATCAGCAGGTGGAACACACTCTCCCCAGCTACAAAACCATACTGTGGTATCAGCAGGTAGAACACACTCTCCCCAGCTACAACACCATACTGTGGTATCAGCAGGTGAAACACACTCTCCGGTATCAGCAGGTGGAACACACTCTCCCCAGCTACAACACCATACTGTGGTATCAGCAGGTGGAACACACTCTCCCCAGCTACAACACCATACTGTGGTATCAGCAGGTGGAACACACTCTCCCCAGCTACAAAACCATACTGTGGTACCGACGCTGGGCAAATTGTGCGTATCCTCACAGGTCACCCAGTCGTGACTGGCACGGGTCTCGAACCAGCATCTGTAGCAACGAAGTTTGCACTACTACTATGGGGTATACTAGAGACTGAAGCTGCTCTGATAAATCTACCATGATGGGGTAAACCTAGAAACTGGTGGCAGATGTCTTAGACCGCTGCACCACTCGGGAGGCTCCATCCACAAAGTTCTTAATGCTTATCAATTGTCTTGCACAAAGTATCAAAATACTAAAATACTACACAGGCCTCTTAAAGAATTTAATTGAAATGTTCATTGTATATTTTGATCACAGATACGATGAGAAAATATGGAAAAATAAATAATGAAATGTTAATTATATAAAGCAGCCCGTTTAATCATCTGTCAGAGTGAAGCCACAATCGGCCCAAGAACCAAGTAATACATTTGGGCCAGATAACTCACACTGGAATCGGCCCAAGAACCAAGTAATACATTTGGGCCAGGTAACTCTCACCAGAATCGGCCCAAGAACCAAGTAATACATTTGGGCCAGATAACTCACACCTGAATTGTCCCGAGCTCAATCCCCGCATCCTAGCCATAAGTAATACTGCCGAAGGCGGCCCAGACTCGGGCCACATGACGTTGGCCGAGTCTGACTCTCGGCTGGAATCGACCCAGATCCACTGTGCTAGCTGGGATATCTACCATGATGGGTTACACATAAGCATGAATTTCGTCAACAAGAAGTACAACATTGCAGATAATAAACTTGATATCTCTAATATTGTATAGCTTTGGGATCGTGACAATACGTACTTTTGAGGAAAATAGGACATTTTCTCGACTCATATCCCGACTTTGAGAAGGGATTGTGTGATGGTTAGTTTAGCAACTGCGTGACGCAGCATGACAACATTTTATTAATTGGTCGATAATATGCTGGGTGGGGTGTTTTGTACACCAATGAGATCTCCTTTCTCTAATATATTTGGCAATACTGTTTCAGCTGTTATACTTGTTTTAGATGATGTTTTAAATTGCATAGATCATAAATGTCATTGTGCTGCCATCTTTCTAGACTTTTCCAAGGCATTCAACACCATTGACCATTCCCTACTCATTCAAAAACTGTCTGAAATGGGCCTGGACAATAAGTCTTGCAAATGGTTTAAGAACTATCTGACAGACAGGACACAATGTGTGCATTCTGATGGTATTGAGTCTAGTTTCCTGGATATTAGGTGTACCACAGGGGTCAGTATTGGGACCAGTTCTCTTTACTATTCATATGAATAGCGGGACAACTTCTGGTGAAATTGGAGGGCGCGCAATTGAAGTAAATATTTGTAATATTAAACATTAATGAACATACAAGTGTCTTATATCATTTAAAAGCTTAACTTCTTGTTAATCTAACTGTATTGTCAGATTTCAAAAAGGCTTTACGGCGAAAGCATACCATGCGATTGTCTGAGGATGGCGCCCCACATAAACATATTTTTTCAACCAGCACAGGCTTCACAAAATCACCAATAGCGATAAAATAAATCATTTACCTTTGAAGAGCTTCCTCTGATTGCAATCACAAGGGTCCCAGCTACAACCTGAGTGGTTCGTTTTGTTCGATAAAATCCATCTTTATATCCCAAAAAGTCAGTTTAGTTGGCGGCATTGATTTCAGTAATGCTCAACAGACAGACAAAGGAGTCCAAAAAGCAACCACTAAACTTCGTCCAAACAAGTCAATCAATGTTTTTATTTATCTATCTAAAATTTAAATAAACTATAATTTGGAAAGAAGTATGATCAATAGGAAAGGCAAATTCATACGTGCGCAACATCTGCTCGCAAGCCAAAAGACTGATTTATTGAAACTCAGGAAACTAGACCCTAGCCCAGAGAGGTTTTAAGTTATTGCACAGAACAAAACGTGTAAGATCTCCTGTGTTAACTTCAGACCTTATATCCCAAAACCCTTATTTCCCCCCCTTCATTTCTCCCATAGCAATGGTCAACAAACCAGAGGTAGAAAATGCTGACTCATTTCCATCTCTTAGGACTACAAGCTGGTGAGCTCTATAGGATATAATATAATGTGTATATTCTTACTTCAGGTCCTGAGCTACAGGCAGATTCAGGAGAAACATAAAAAAAGGTCCGATCCTTAAATTATTGTACAGAACAAAACGTATAAGATCTCGCCGTTTTAACTTCAGACCTTATTTCCCAAACCCCATTGGTCAACGAACAAAGAGGTAGAAAATGCTGACTCATTTCCATCTCTTAGGACTACAAGCTGGTGAGCTCTATAGGATAGAATATAATATGTAAAGAGCTGATGGTCTCATCATGGACTGTAGGGGGACCTCTAACTTTAATAATGTGAATGTCTCTACAGTCTGAACCACTAATTAGCATGATGTATTCAGATCATCAGTCCCTCCCACTTCACTGACATGTTGAATATGGTGGAACCTGGTCTACTGATTGTCATCTATTCATCTATGTGACACTCCTCTTGTTTTTATACATTCATACCAGACTCTTTCCGGCACTCTCACATATAACGTGATCAAACATGTTCACATGTCTCTTCTCTGTTACTGTCTCACTGCTCTGTGCTGCAGGTTAGTTTCATAAGTTTCATTTATTTAACAAGGAAAGTTAAGAACAAATTCTTATTTACAATGAAGGACTTCTCTAGTTATAGATATTGATGTTTCCAAGCATATGTTCACTACACCTGAGTCTTGATGTATTCAGGTCTAACTGTACCTAACTCTATTGATTTCATTCTCACTGTGTCCTTACAGGTCTTGTTGAGGGGAGTGAAGTCACTCAGACACCCACCATACTCTGGGAACTGAAAGACAGTGATGCTCTGATGAACTGCAGTCACACTAAGGGATCTAGCTACTTCCAGATGTACTGGTACAGACAGCTTCCAGAGAGGGAATGAAGCAGGTAGTCTTCATTACTACCAGTTCTCAACCTGACTATTCAGGGGAATTCAGTAAAGACAAATTCTCAGCCAGAAAGGCTGTAGCTGAGAGTGGATCTTTCACAGTGAAGAAGTTGGAGACAGGAGACAGTGGAATGTACTTCTGTGCTGTGAGTGAACACAGTGATACAGACAACAAGTACAGCTGCACACAAACCCCAGTATTTCAACAGGATGTAATATAACATGTAAAGAGATGGTCTCATCACATACTGTAGGGGGACCTCTAACTCTAGTTCTTCTAATGTCTGATGGTCTCATCACATACTGTAGGGGACCTCTAACTCTAGTTCTTCTAATGTCTGATGGTCTCATCACATACTGTAGGGGACCTCTAACTCTAGTTTTTCTAATGTCTGATGGTCTCATCACATACTGTAGGGGACCTCTAACTCTAGTTCTTCTAATAATGTCTGATGGGTTCATTGTCATGATCATGTAATCAGTCATGTTCACAGTGAGGTCCTATGAGCAAGCTTTACAGTACAGGCTTCCTGAACACCCCTCTAACACTGTCACTATCCACCACCCTGAAGGAAACATGCTACTACAACAGCCAATCTCCTTTCACCTGAGCTTCCTCCAGGAGACACTCATATCACATCATCATCGTCTTCCTCAGCATATTCATC